>NW_021822911.1:10208160-10443160 GCF_901001165.1 Salmo trutta | reverse complement strand
GTGTGTGTGTGTGTATTTGTCCTGTGTGTGTGTGTGTGTGTATTTGTCCTGTGTGTGTGTGTGTGTGTGTTTGTCCTGTGTGTGTGTGTGTGTATTTGTCGTGTGTGTGTGTGTCTGTGTGTGTGTGTGTGTATTTGTCCTGTGTGTGTGTGTGTGTGTTTGTGTATTTGTCCTTTGTGTGTGTATTTGTCCTGTGTGTGTATTTGTCCTGTGTGTGTATTTGTCCTGTGTGTATTTGTCCTGTGTGTGTATTTGTCCTGTGTGTGTGTGTATTTGTCCTGTGTGTGTGTGTATTTGTCCTGTGTGTGTGTGTGTATTTGTCCTGTGTGTGTGTGTGTATTTGTCCTGTGTGTGTGTATTTGTCCTGTGTGTGTGTGTGTGTATTTGTCCTGTGTGGTGTGTGTGTGTATTTGTCCTGTGTGGTGTATTTGTCCTGTGTGTGTGTGTGTATTTGTCCTGTGTGTATTTGTCCTGTGTGTGTGTGTATTTGTCGTGTGTGTGTATATGTCCTGTGTGTGTGTGTGTATTTGTCCTGTGTGTATTTGTCCTGTGTGTGTGTGTATTTGTCGTGTGTGTGTATTTGTCCTGTGTGTGTGTGTATTTGTCCTGTGTGTGTGTGTGTATTTGTCCTGTGTGTGTGTGTGTGTGTGTGTGTATTTGTCCTGTGTGTGTGTGTGTGTGTGTGTGTATTTGTCCTGTGTGTGTGTGTGTGTGTGTATTTGTCCTGTGTGTGTGTGTGTGTGTATTTGTCCTGTGTGTGTGTGTGTGTGTATTTGTCCTGTGTGTGTGTGTGTGTGTATTTGTCCTGTGGTGTGTGTGTTTGTGTGTTTGTCCTGTGTGTGTGTGTGTGTGTGTATTTGTCCTGTGTGTGTGTGTGTGTATTTGTCGTGTGTGTGTGTGTGTGTGTGTGTATTTGTCCTGTGTGTGTGTGTGTGTATTTGTCCTGTGTGTGTGTGTATTTGTCCTGTGTGTGTGTGTGTATTTGTCCTGTGTGTGTTTGTGTGTATTTGTCCTGTGTGTGTGTGTGTGTGTTTTTGTCCTGTGTGTGTGTGTGTGTGTATTTGTCCTGTGTGTGTGTGTGTGTGTGTGTATTTGTCCTGTGTGTGTGTGTGTATTTGTCGTGTGTGTGTGTGTATTTGTCCTGTGTGTGTGTGTGTATTTGTCCTGTGTGTGTGTGTATATTTGTCCTGTGTGTGTGTGTGTGTGTGTGTGTGTGTGGTGTGTGTGTGTGTGTGTGTGTGTGTGTGTATTTGTCTTGTGTGTGTGTGTATTTGTCCTGTGTGTGTGTGTGTGTGTGTGTGTGTATTTGTCCTGTGTGTGTGTGTGTGTGTATTTGTCCTGTGTGTGTGTGTGTGTGTATTTGTCCTGTGTGTGTGTGTGTGTGTATTTGTCCTGTGTTGTGTGTGTTTGTGTGTTTGTCCTGTGTGGTGTGTGTGTGTGTGTATTTGTCCTGTGTGTGGTGTGTGTGTATTTGTCGTGGTGTGTGTGTGTGTGTGTGTATTTGTCCTGTGTGTGTGTGTGTGTAGTTGTCCTGTGTGTGTGTGTATTTGTCCTGTGTGTGTGTGTATTTGTCCTGTGTTTGTATGTGTGTATTTGTCCTGTGTGTGTGTGTGTGTGTTTTTGTCCTGTGGTGTGTGTGTGTGTGTATTTTGTCCTGTGTGTGTGTGTGTGTGTGTGTATTTGTCCTGTGTGTGTGTGTGTATTTGTCGGTGTGTGTGTGTATTTGTCCTGTGTGTGTGTGTGTATTTGTCCCTGTGTGTGTGTGTATATTTGTCCTGTGTGTGTGTGTGTGTGTGTGTGTGGGTGTGGTGTGTGTGTGTGTGTATTGTCTTGTGTGTGTGTGTATTTGTCCTGTGTGTGTGTGTATTTGTGTGTGTGTTTATGTGTTTGTCCTGTGTGTGTGTGTGTGTGTATTTGTCCTGTGTGTGTGTGTGTGTATTTGTCGTGTGTGTGTGTGTGTGTGTATTTCCTGTGTGTGTGTGTGTATTTGTCCTGTGGTGTGTGTATTTGTCCTGTGTGTGTGTGTGTATTTGTCCGGTTGTGTTTGGTTATTTGTCCTGTGTGTGTGTGTGTGTTTTCCTGTGTGTGTGTGTGTGTGTGTGTGTATTTGTCCTGTGTGTGTGTGTGTGTGTGTGTGTGTATTTGTCCTGTTGTGGTGTGTGTGGTGTGTATTTGTCCTGTTGTGTGTGTGTGTGTGATTTGTCCTGTGTGTGGTGTGTGTGTGTGTATTTTCCTGTGTGTGTATTTGTCCTGTGTGTGTGTGTGTGTGTGTGTATTTGTCGTGTTTGTGTGTGTGTGTGTATTTGTCCTGTGTGGTGTGTGTGTGTGTGTGTATTTGTCCCTGTGTGTGTGTGTGTGTGTGTGTGTATTTGTCCTGTGTGTGTGTGTGTGTGTATTTGTCCTGTGTGTGTGTGTGTGTGTATTTGTCCTGTGTGTGTGTGTGTGTGTATTTGTCCTGTGTGTGTGTGTGTGTGTATTTGTCCTGTGTGTGTGTATTTGTCCTGTGTGTGTGTATTTGTCCTGTGTGTGTGTTTGTGTGTGTGTATTTTGTCGTGTGTGTGTGTGTGTGTGTATTTGTCCTGTGTGTGTGTGTATTTGTCCTGTGTGTGTGTGTATATGTGTCCTGTGTGTGTGTGTGTGTGTGTGTGTGTGTTTTGTCTGTGTGTGTGTGTATTTGTCCTGTGTGTGTGTATTTATGTGTGTGTTTGTGTGTTTGTCCTGTTGTGTTGTGTGTGTGTGTATTTGTCCTGTGTGTGTGTGTTTGTCGTGTGTGTGTGTGTGGTGTATTTGTCCTGTGTGTGTGTGTGTATTTGTCCTGTGTGTGTGTGTATTTGTCCTGTGTGTGTGTGTGTATTTGTCCTGTGTGTGTTGTGTGTATTTGTCCTGTGTGTGTGTGTGTGTTTTTGTCCTGTGTGTGTGTGTGTGTATTTGTCCTGTGGTGTGTGTGTGTGTGTGTGTATTTGTCCTGTGTGTGTGTGTGTGTGTGTATTTGTCCTGTGTGTGTGTGTGTGTGTGTATTTGTCCTGTGTGTGTGTGTGTATTTGTCCTGTGTGTGTGTATTTGTCCTGTGTGTGTGTGTGTATTTGTCGTGTGTGTGTGTGTGTGTGTATTTGTCCTGTGTGTGTGTGTGTATTTGTCCTGTGTGTGTGTGTATATTTGTCCTGTGTGTGTGTATTTGTCCTGTGTGTGTGTGTGTATTTGTCCTGTGTGTGTGTGTGTATTTGTCTTGTGTGTGTGTGTATTTGTCCTGTGTGTTTGTGTATTTGTGTGTGTGTGTGTTTGTCCTGTGTGTGTGTGTGTGTGTGTGTGTGTGTGTATTTGTCCTGTGTGTGTGTGTGTGTATTTGTCGTGTGTGTGTGTGTGTGTGTGTATTTGTCCTGTGTGTGTGTGTGTGTGTGTTTTTGTCGTGTGTGTGTGTATTTGTCCTGTGTGTGTGTGTATTTGTCGTGTGTGTGTGTGTGTGTGTGTGTGCATTTGTCCTGTGTGTGTATTTGTCCTGTGTGTGTGTGTATTTGTCCTGTGTGTGTGTGTGTATTTGTGTGTGTATTTGTGTGTATTTGTGTAAACTACTGAAAGAGCTGCTTCCTGTGCTTGGCCCTCCTATGTTGAACATAATAAACGGCTCTCTATCCACCAGATGTGTACCAAGCTCACTAAAAGTGGCAGTAATAAAGCCTCTCTTGAAAAAGCCGAATCTTGACCCAGAAATTATAAAAAACTATCGGCCTATATCGAATCTTCCATTCCTCTCAAAAATTTTAGAAAAAGTTGTTGCGCAGCAACTCACTGCCTTCCTGAAGACAAACAATGTATACGAAACGCTTCAGTCTGGTTTTAGACCCCATCATAGCACTGAGACTGCACTTGTGAAGGTGGTAAATGACCTTTTAATGACGTCAGACCGAGGCTCTGCATCTGTCCTCATGCTCCTAGATCTTAGTGCCGCTTTTGATACCATCGATCACCACATTCTTTTGGAGAGATTGGAAACCCAAATTGGTCTACATGGACAAGTTCTGGCCTGGTTTAGATCTTATCTGTCGGAAAGATATCAGTTTGTCTCTGTGAATGGTTCGTCCTCTGACAAATCAATTGTAAATTTCGGTGTTCCTCAAGGTTCCGTTCTAGGACCACTATTGTTTTCACTATATATTTTACCTCTTGGGGATGTCATTCGAAAACATAATGTTAAATTTCACTGCTATGCGGACGACACACAGCTGTACATTTCAATGAAACATGGTGAAGCCCCAAAATTGCCCTCGCTAGAAGCCTGTGTTTCAGACATAAGGAAGTGGATGGCTGCAAATTTTCTACTTTTAAACTCGGACAAAACAGAGATGCTTGTCCTAGGTCCCAAGAAACAAAGAGATCTTCTGTTGAATCTGACAATTAATCTGGATGGTTGTACAGTCGTCTCAAATAAAACTGTGAAGGACCTCGGCGTTACTCTGGACCCTGATCTCTCTTTTGAAGAACATATCAAGACTGCTTCAAGGACAGCTTTTTTCCATCTACGTAACATTGCAAAAATCAGAAACTTTCTGTCCAAAAATGACGCAGAAAAATTTATCCATGCTTTTGTTGCTTCTAGGCTCGATTACTGCAATGCTCTACTTTCCGGCTACCCGGATAAAGCACTAAACAAACTTCAGTTAGTGCTAAATACGGCTGCTAGAATCCTGACTAGAACCAAAAAATTTGATCATATTACTCCAGTGCTAGCTTCACTACACTGGCTTCCTGTTAAGGCAAGGGCTGATTTCAAGGTTTTACTGCTAACCTACAAAGCATTACATGGGCTTGCTCCTACCTATCTTTCCGATTTGGTCCTGCCGTACATACCTACACGTACGCTACGGTCACAAGACGCAGGCCTCCTAATTGTCCCTAGAATTTCTAAGCAAACGGCTGGAGGTAGGGCTTTCTCCTATAGAGCTCCATTTTTATGGAATGGTCTGCCTACCCATGTGAGAGACGCAGACTCAGTCTCAACCTTTAAGTCTTTACTGAAGACTTATCTCTTCAGTAGGTCCTATGATTAAGTATAGTCTGGCCCAGGAGTGTGAAGGTGAATGGAAAGGCTGGAGCAACGAACCGCCCTTGCTGTCTCTGCCTTGTCGGTTCCCCTCTTCCCACTGGGATTCTCTGCCTCTAACCCTTTTACAGGGGCTGAGTCACTGACTTACTGGTGTTCTTCCATGCCGTCCATGGGAGGGGTGCGTCACTTGAGTAGGTTGAGCCACTGACGTGGTCTTCCTGTCTGGGTTGGCGCCCCCCCCTTGGGTTGTGCCGTGGCGGACATCTTTGTGGGCTATACTCGGCCTTGTCTTCGGACGGTAAGTTGGTGGTTGTAGATATCCCTCTAGTGGTGTGGGGGCTGTGCTTTGGCAAAGTGGGTGGTGTTATATCCTGCCTGTTTGGCCCTGTCCGGGGGTATCATCGGATGGGGCCACAGTGTCTTCTGATCCCTCCTGTCTCAGCCTCCAGTATTTATGCTGCAGTAGTTTATGTGTCGGGGGGCTGGGGTCAGTCTGTTACATCTGGAGTATTCTCTTGTCTTATCCGGTGTCCTGTGTGAATGTAAATATGCTCTCTCTAATTCTCTCTTTCTTTCTTTCTTTCTCTCGGAGGACCTGAGCCCTAGGACTACCTGGCATGATGACTCCTTGCTGTCCCCAGTCCACCTGGCCATGCTGCTGCTCCAGTTTCAACTGTTCTGCCTGCGGCTACGGAACCCTGACCTGTTCACCGGACGTGCTTGTTGCACCCTCGACAATTACTATGATTATTATTATTTGACCATGCTGGTCATTTACGAACATTTTAACATCTTGACCATGTTCTGTTATAATATCCACCCGGCACAGCCAGAAGAGGACTGGCCACCCCTCATAGCCTGGTTCCTCTCTAGGTTTCTTCCTAGGTTTTTGGCCTTTCTCAGGAGTTTTTCCTAGGGAGTTTTTCCCAGCCACCGTGCTTCTTTCACATGCATTGCTTGCTGTTTGGGGTTTTAGGCTGGGTTTCTGTACAGCACTTTGAGATTTCAGCTGATGTACGAAGGGCTATATAAATACATTTGATTTGATTTGATTTGATTTGTGTGTGTGTGTATTTGTCCTGTGTGTGTGTGTGTGTATTTGTCCTGTGTGTGTGTGTGTGTGTGTATTTGTCCTGTGTGTGTGTGTGTGTGTGTGTTTGTGTATTTGTCCTGTGTGTGTGTGTGTGTGTGTTTGTCCTGTGTGTGTATTTGTCCTGTGTGTGTATTTGTCCTGTGTGTGTATTTGTCCTGTGTGTGTATTTGTCCCGTGTGTGTGTGTATTTGTCCTGTGTGTGTGTGTATTTGTCCTGTGTGTGTGTGTGTATTTGTCCTGTGTGTGTGTGTGTATTTGTCCTGTGTGTGTATATTTGTCCTGTGTGTGTGTGTATTTGTCCTGTGTGTGTGTGTGTATTTGTCCTGTGTGTGTGTCTGTGTGTGTGTTTGTCCTGTGTGTGTGTGTGTGTGTGTATTTGTCCTGTGTGTGTGTGTGTGTGTATTTGTCCTGTGTGTGTGTGTGTGTGTGTGTGTGTATTTGTCCTGTGTGTGTGTGTGTATTTGTCCTGTGTGTGTGTGTGTGTCTGTATTTGTCCTGTGTGTGTATTTGTCCTGTGTGTGTGTGTGTATTTGTCCTGTGTGTGTGTGTGTGTGTATTTGTCCTGTGTGTGTGTGTGTGTGTATTTGTCCTGTGTGTGTGTGTGTGTATTTGTCCTGTATGTGTGTGTGTGTGTGTATTTGTCCTGTGTGTGTGTGTGTGTGTGTGTGTGTGTGTATGTGTCCTGTGTGTGTGTGTGTGTGTGTGTGTATTTGTCCTGTGTGTGTGTGTGTGTATTTGTCCTGTGTGTGTGTGTGTGTGTGTGTGTGTATTTGTCCTGTGTGTGTGTGTGTGTGTGTGTGTGTATTTGTGCTGTGTGTGTGTGTGTATTTGTCCTGTGTGTGTGTGTGTGTGTGTGTGTATTTGTCGTGTGTGTGTATTTGTCCTGTGTGTGTATTTGTCCTGTGTGTGTATTTGTCCTGTGTGTGTGTGTATTTGTCCTGTGTGTGTGTGTGTGTGTATTTGTCCTGTGTGTGTGTGTGTGTGTTTGTCCTGTGTGTGTATTTGTCCTGTGTGTGTATTTGTCCTGTGTGTGTATTTGTCCTGTGTGTGTGTGTGTATGTAATTGTCGTGTGTGTGTGTGTGTGTATTTGTCCTGTGTGTGTGTGTGTGTGTATTTATCCTGTTTGTGTGTGTGTGTGTATTTGTCCTGTGTGTGTGTATTTGTCCTGTGTGTGTGTGTGTATTTGTCCTGTGTGTGTGTGTGTGTGTGTATATTTGTCCTGTGTGTGTGTGTGTGTGTGTGTATTTGTCCTGTGTGTGTGTATTCGTCCTGTGTGTGTGTGTGTGTGTGTGTATTTGTCCTGTGTGTGTGTGTATTTGTCCTGTGTGTGTGTGTGTGTGTGTATTTGTCCTGTGTGTGTGTGTGTATATTTGTCCTGTGTGTGTGTGTGTATTTATCCTGTGTGTGTGTATTTGTCCTGTGTGTGTGTGTGTGTGTGTGTATTTGTCCTGTGTGTGTGTGTATATCCTCTGTGTGTGTGTGTGTGTGTGTTTATTTGTCCTGTGTGTGTGTGTGTGTGTATTTATCCTGTGTGTGTATTTGTCCTGTGTGTAAGCGTGTGTGTGTGTGTGTTTTTGTCCTGTGTGTGTGTGTGTGTGTGTATATCCTGTGTGTGTGTGTGTGTGTGTATTTGTCCTGTGTGTGTGTGTGTGTATTTGTCCTGTGTGTGTGTGTGTGTGTGTGTGTATTTGTCCTGTGTGTGTGTGTGTGTGTTTCACACTGGACACACACGACAATCACACACACACACACACACACAGGACAAATACACACACACACACACACACACACACACCACACACACACACACACACACACACACACACACACACAGTCAGCATATAACTTTGTCCAGGACAAATGTGTGTGTGTATATTTGTCCTGTGTGTGTGTGTATTTGTCGCGTGTGTATTTGTCGCGCGTGTGTATTTGTCGCATGTGTGTATTTGTCGCGTGTGTGTATTTGTCCTGTGTGTGTATTTGTCCTGTGTGTGTATTTGTCCTGTGTGTGTATTTGTCCTGTGTGTGTATTTGTCCTGTATGTGTTTCGCAGACAGTCATTGAGGGATACACCTGAACTCACACACACACACACACACACACACACACACACACACACACACACACACACACACACACACACACACACACACACACACACACACACACACACACACACAGGGACACACACACAGGACACAGGACACACAGTCAGCATATAACTTTGTCCAAGTGTTGGTCAGAATGTTTGTCTTAACGAGCCTGATAAGTCAAACATGTCTGATATGAACATAGACGTAAACCCTCTACATACTTGAGTTTCTCCAGTCTGCAGTGTGGATCCTCCAGTCCAGCAGAGAGCAGTCTGACTCCTGAGTCTCCTGGGTGATTGTAGCTCAGGTCCAGCTCTCTCAGGTGTGAGGGGTTTGACCTCAGAGCTGAGACCAGAGAAGCACAGCCTTTCTCTGTGACTAGACAGCCTGACAGCCTGCAAAGAGTCAAATCATATTAAAACCACACTGCTATTCTTTGGTGGTGAAAATAGTGGCAGCATATTTGTTTCTACATTTTCAGAAATCAGTGTCCTGAAACCTGCCAAATCTATTCATCAATTAATGAATCTTTATTTTAAATGATCATATTACTTGTAGAGAAATATGTACAGTACAAATATTTGAGTAGACTGACCAGACCAATTTAAAAGCAGTATCAGTCAAAAGACAGACAGTGAGGTATCAGATTTAGATTGTATTGAGTATACAGTCCACACCATATCTATTTTGAAAGTGAAGATAACATTTTAAATGTGGCTCTAAATTCCAACATTTTGGATTTCAGATCAAATGTTTCATATGAGGTGACAGTATATAATGTCACCTTTTATTTGAGGATATTTTCATACATTTCTGTTTCACCATTTAGAAAAATAAAAGCACTTTATGCATCTAGTCCCCCTATTTAAAGAACTCATAAGTATTCTGACCAATTCACTCATAGTGTATTAAAGTAGTCAAAAGATTAGTGTTTGGTTGTAAACTAGTTGGATGCATTTGCAGTTTGTTTTGCCCAATAATAAAATGGTGGATGATGACTGGATTAATTTCTGTGTAAGTGAGTAGATAACATGTTTCTAAACACTACTAAATGAACCCTGATGATAACATGATTAATACAAATCATGAATGAATCATGAATAATAATGAGAGAGAAAGTTAGAGGCTACAACAAAACATGCTAACCTCTCACCATTACCAATAACAGAGGCTACAACAAAACATGCTAACCTCTCACCATTACCAATAACAGAGACTACAACAAACATGCTAACCTCTCACCATTACCAATAACAGAGGATACAACAAAACATGCTAACCTCTCACCATTACCAATAACAGAGGCTACAACAAAACATGCTAACCTCTCACCATTACCAATAACAGAGGATACAACAAAACATGCTAACCTCTCACCATTACCAATAACAGAGGCTACAACAAAACATGCTAACCTCTCACCATTACCAATAACAGAGGATACAACAAAACATGCTAACCTCTCACCATTACCAATACAGAGACTACAACAAAACATGCTAACCTCTCACCATTACCAATAACAGAGGCTACAACAAAACATGCTAACCTCTCACCATTACCAATAACAGAGGATACAACAAAACATGCTAACCTCTCACCATTACCAATAACAGAGACTACAACAAAACATGCTTACCTCTCACCATTACCAATAACAGAGGATACAACAAAACATGCTAACCTCTTACCATTACCAATAACAGAGACTACAACAAAACATGCTAACCTCTCACCATTACCAATAACAGAGGCTACAACAAAACATGCTAACCTCTCACCATTACCAATAACAGAGGCTACAACAAAACATGCTAACCTCTCACCATTACCAATAACAGAGGCTACAACAAAACATGCTAACCTCTCACCATTACCAATAACAGAGACTACAACAAAACATGCTAACCTCTCACCATTACCAATAACAGAAGCTACAACAAAACATGCTAACCTCTCACCATTACCAATAACAGAGGCTACAACAAAACATGCTAACCTCTCACCATTACCAATAACAGAGGCTACAACAAAACATGCTAACCTCTCACCATTACCAATAACAGAGGATACAACAAAACATGCTAACCTCTCACCATTACCAATAACAGAGGCTACAACAAAACATGCTAACCTCTCACCATTACCAATAACAGAGGCTACAACAAAACATGCTAACCTCTCACCATTACCAATAACAGAGGCTACAGCAAAACATGCTAACCTCTCACCATTACCAATTTATTTATTTATTTCACCTTTATTTTAAAAGAAATAAAAATAATAATAAACCCCAATGAGTCGTGCACAACCCGTGTCCAAATTAAGCACCTCACATTGTGGTTACTCACGACTTGGTAGATATTCCCTCAGCGAAGTATGGCAGTTCCATGCAGGTTTCCTCACCAAGTCCAAGGCAGCACAGCTACCCATGCAGACAGTCCTCCTTAGTAACCGATATCCCCATGGCAACACAGCTCCCCATGCAGACAGTCCTCCTTAGTAACCGATATCCCCATGGCAACACGAACTCGTTAAGCTTCCCAAGGAATTATCTCCCGGTGTCACACGATGCTAGGCTAACCTCTAGACTGGCTAATACCTCCACGACGAGATGGTAGCTTCAGTCTTTACTAAGTTTTAACTAAATTATAACAACTCTTTTATTAAATAAAACATGTATTTCCCTTCATGTGTTAGTAGCTATGGGTTTTGTTGTAGTTCTGTCGTCTTCTTTTATAATTTTTCTTCACCAACCGTCCTGAGGTAAAACGACCATCCTTTCATCAACGTCTTTTTCCCTCCCGTTAACCAGGTCAACACCCATTGGCCACAACTTAACAAGCGACCTTATTGGTCAAAACTTCAACTTCAAAGTAAAACAAACTATTCACTTATACATAAAATAAATATTTCTTCAAAAAGCATAATGCATTAACAACATTACAGTTTAGGAGCAATTCAATCATCTTTTAAATATAATACCAATTAATTATAACAAATAAACTCAATACTTGGTTCAAACAAGGGTATTACACAAACATACAGTCAATAATACAGTAGAAAAATAAGTCTATATACAATGTGAGCAAATGAAGTGAAATAAGGGAGGTAAAGGCAAAAAAAGGCCATGGTGGCCAAGTAAATACAATATAGCAAGTAAAACACTCGAATGGTAGATATGCAGTGGAAGAAAGTGCAAAGTAGAAATAGAAATAATGGGGTGCAAAGAAGCTAAATAAATAAATACAGTAGGGGAAGAGGTAGTTGGGCTTAATTATAGATGGGCTATGTACAGGTGCAGTAATCTGTGAGCTGCTCTGACAGCTAGTGCTTAAAGCTAGTGAGGGAGATAAGTGTTTACAGTTTTAGAGATTTTTGTAGTTCGTTCCAGTCATTGGCAGCAGAGAACTGGAAGGAGAGGCGGCCGAAGGAGGAATTGGCTTTGGGTGCGACCAGGGAGATATACCTGCTGGAGCGCGTGCTACTGGTGGGTGCTGCTATGGTGACCAGTGAGCGGAGATAAGGGGGGACTTTACCTAGCAGGGTCTTGTAGATGACCTGGAGCCAGTGGGTTTGGCGACAAGTATGAAGCGAGGGCCAGACAACGAGAGCGTACAGGTCGCAGTGGTGGGTAGTACTGTATATGGGGCTTTGGTGACAAAACGGATGGCACTGTGATAGACTGCATCCAATTTATTGAGTAGGGTATTGGAGGCTATTTTGTAAATGACATCGCCGAAGTCGAGGATCGGTAGGATGGTCAGTTTTATAAGGGTATGTTTGGCAGCATGAGTGAAGGATGCTATGTTGCGAAATAGGAAGCCAATTCTAGATTTAACTTTGGATTGGAGATGCTTATAGTGAGTCTGGAAGGAGAGTTTACAGTCTAACCAGACACCCAGGTATTTGTAGTTGTCCACATATTCTAAGTCAGAACCGTCCAGAGTAGTGATGCTGGACAGGCGGGCAGGTGCAGGCAGCGATCGGTTGAAGAGCATGCATTTAGTTTTACTTGTATTTAAGAGCAGTTGGAGGCCACGGAAGGAGAGTTGTATGGCATTGAAGCTCGTCTGGAGGTTAGTTAACACAGTGTCCAAAGGGTCAGAAGTATACAGAATAATACCAATAACAGAGGGGGTATGATCTTTGTGCCTCTGTAACTTTCTCATTTATCATCATTCACGATTAATTCCTGATTATTCATAATCATGGTAGGATCCACATGAATGTAGAAGTGTTCAGAAACATCTTCTATTCTTACTGACAATACAAGTGAAGTGACTCCAAAATGACAGGACATTATTCACTATTCAGTTTCTATTAAGAAAAATATAATCCAAAACACAACCAAAACAAACTGCAAATGCATTCAACAAGTTTGTAGAATCACAAGCTTGATGTAATCACTGCAGGCATGGAATATGGGACCACATACTAAACTTATGACAACTTTAATACAATATAAGTGCATTTGTCCGAATATGCACAACTTTTTCAAATGGGAGAACTAAATACATAAAGTGCTTTCCTTTCTTAACAGTAACACAGCTATGTATGAAAATACCCTCAAATAAAAGGTGACATTCTGTACTGTCACCTAATATGAAACATTCTATCTCAAATCCAAAATGCTGGAGCATAGCACCACATTTAAAACTGTAACCTTCACTGTCCAAACACATATAGTGTGGACTATGTGTGTCTGGTAAACACATGTGGATCTGGTGAACAGTTATCACTTGTTGACCAACTACAGGAATACTGACCTCAGAGTCTCCAGTTTACAGTGGGGATTCCCCAATCCAGCAGAGAGCAGCTTCACTCCTGAATCCTTCAGGTCATTGTTACTCAGATCCAGCTCTCTCAGGTGTGAGGGGTTTGACTTCAGAGCTGAGACCAGAGAAGCACAGCCTTTCTTTGTGACTCCACAGCCTGACAGCCTGACAAAGAGATCATCATGACTTCACAAACACACTGTTAATTTAACACCAGTAGTGTAGAAGGACAACGGTAGATGCATTTGGTTTATTCTCTCAAACAACATAGAGATTCATCTTCCATCAAAGCATTTATTCTTTAATATCTGATTCAATATGTTATTCAATATAATATTATATACATATTATAATACATATTTTTCTCTAAACTGAATATTTCTTCCTGATGATTACTTCTTATATGTCATTTTATTTACTCACAGAGCAGCTCTGGAGGCTTTGAACACTGGCAGCAGCCTCAGAAGACCTTCCTCTGATCTGGAGTATTTCTTCAGGTCAAACACATCCAGCTCCTTTTCTGAAGTCAGCAACACAAATACCAGAGCTGACCACTGTGCAGGTGACAGGCTGGGTTGTGAGAGACTTCCTGATCTCAGGAAGCTTTGGATCTCCTCCACTAGAGAATGGTCATTCAGTTCATTCAGACAGTGGAACAGATTGATGCTCCTCTCTGGAGAGGGATTCTCCCTGATCTTCTCCTTGATGTACTTGACTGTCTCTTCATTGCTCTGTGAGCTGCTTCTTGTCTTTGTCAGTAGACCTAGTAAGTGCTTCTGATTGGACTCCAGTGAGAAGCCCAGAAGGAAGCGGAGGAACAGGTCCAGGTTTCCTGTCTCACTTTGTAAGGCTTTATCCACAGCACTCTTGTAGAAAGTAACTTCAGGCTCGTCTTTTGTTTCCAGTTTGTCCATTAGATTCTCATTGTTGTTGATGAATGAGAGGAACACATATACAGCAGCCAGAAACTCCTGAATGCTCAGATGCACGAAGCAGTACACCTTGTCTTGGTACAGCCCACATTCCTCTTTAAAGAGCTGTGTGCACAATCCTGAGTACACTGAGGCTTCACTGACATCAATGCCAGCCTCTTTCAGGTCTTCTTCATAGAAAATCAGATTGCCATTCACAAGCTGTTGAAAAGCCAGTTTTCCCAGTGACAGAATGCTCTCATTATTCAAGTGCGGACCTGTCTCTTCTTTCCCAAGATACTTTTCATTCTTCTGTTTGGTATGAAACACCACAAGGTGTGTGTACATCTCAGTCAGAGTCTTGGGCATCTCTTCTCTCTTATGTTTCAGCATGGGTTCAAGGACTATTGCAGAAATCCAACAGAAGACTGGAATGTGGCACATGATGTGGAGGCTCCTTGATGTCTTTATGTGTGAGATGATTCTGCTGGCCAGGTCCTCATCACTGAATCTCTTTCTGAAGTACTCCTCCTTCTGTGGGTCATTGAACCCTCGTACCTCTGTCACCTGGTCAACACACCCTGAAGGGATCTTATTGGCTGCTGCAGGTCGGGTAGTTATCCAGAGGAGAGCAGAGGGAAGCAGGTTTCCCTTGATGAGATTTGTCAGCAGAACATCCACTGAGGTTGACTCTGTGACGTCACAACAGATGTTGTTCTTCTGGAAGTCTAGGGGCAGTCGGCACTCATCCAAACCATCAAAGATGAACAGAACTTTGTACTTGTTGTAGTTGGAGATTCTTGATTGTTTGGTTTCCATTGAGAAGTGATTGAGAAGTTCAATCAAAGTGTGTTTATCCTCTTTCATCAAATTCAGCTCCCGAAAAGGGAATGAAAACACAAATTGGACATCCTGATTGGCTTTTCCTTCAGCCCAGTCCAGAATGAACTTCTGCACAGCGACTCCCTTTGTCAGCACAGTTCTGATGAGTTTGTCTTGTCCAGTTAAGGGTTTGAAGATGTCGTTACATTTGATTGCAGTCTCTGGTCTTGCTTGTTTCCTGGTTGTTGTCTCAATCTGTCTCAGCTCATGTTCATTATTGACCTGTCCTGTTCCACCCTCTGTGATGTAGAGCTCTGTGTAGATCTTATTGAGAAGTGTTGGGTTTCCTTGTTTAGCGATCCCCTCAAATACACATTGAAACTTCTTCTTTAGATTAGATTGGAGTTCACGTTGGCAAATCACAGCAGGATCATCTGAATCTAGAAATAACACAGAGGATATTAATATTACGTCTGTTTTAATAACTACAGTATTGTAGGACTGTTATAACATTTTAAATTATAATCATTTATTCTCTTAACTGAATGTATAAATGTGTAAATGTTTTCATAATGCATTACAGACTGGTGTGACTGATTATATTATTATTGGTATTATTGATGGTATTGTTAATGTTGTCTCTCTCTCTCTAAATTAATCAACACAACACATCCCTTCTGCTACTTGATGAGGCCACTAGGTGTTGTGTTAAGGCTGCTACAATATCATTGAGTTACACAGCTACTTTAGCTGTACTTTAGCTACAGCTTTTAAATGTTATAAAACAGCATTCAACATGAGGCAGACAGATCTTACAGTTCTCCAGTGTGTCCGCAAGCTCCTTCTGGTTCATTTTCCTCAGGACGTGCAGTGTGATCTTCAGAGCCCCCTCTCTGGCACTGCTCTCCTGCTTCTCATCTTCAGCATCCACCACTTCCTCATCCTGCTTCTGACTCTCAAAGCCTTCTGGGAGTTCTGGACTAAGAATCCTCTTGAATATCTTCAGCTCGTTCTTCACAAATGTCATAATACTCTCTTCAAGCAACTGAAATAAATCAAGTAAATAAGCTAAGCAAGAGAAGAAATGCTTTCTCATTAACACAATAATGAATGATTGACAGATCAACTTTACTTGAGGAAAACAAAAACAAATGTTCATAACAGGACCACATACACTGAATATGGAGGCCAGGTCTGTTTGATGACTCTGGGAAGACTGACCACTGAGAATCTCTGACTCTGATCTCTCCTGTTGGTTTCTGTGGACAAAACATGAGATTATATCTCCTCAACCAGGGAGTACACACACACACACACACACACACACACACACACACACACACACACACACACCACACACACACACACACACACACACACACACACACACGAGGGAATGTTGTGTTTGTTTAATATTGTTTAAGGACTATATAAATGGACTAAAGGATTAGCCTATGGATTATGGAAACAACCAAAATAAATGTGAAAATGGGAGAGGAGAAATGACTAGAGACAGTGTTGTTTAACTCACTGACCATGACCCATGAGTTCTTCTTACCTTTGTTCAGTAGAAAAGTCTCCCTCTCTAAAGAATATAGGTTGACGCATAGACCGGTCACTCTTCATGGACACACAGCTGGGAACAGGGGAGGCTGGTCTCTCCTGCTTGATTGGACTTCAACACAACAGAGACAAACATTACATCTCTCACAAACAGGTATTTGTTTAAAATCTATCACTTGATGCTTTCATTTCAGAGAGACAAAAATATATCTGCCTCACTCTGTCACGTCCTGACCAGAAAAGGGGTCATTTTGTTATTGCAGTTGGTCAGGACGTGGCGTGGTGTGTTTGTTTTGTGTGTTTCGTTTTTTTGGGGGGTTATGTTCTATGTTAATATATTTCTATGTTTGTTCTAGTTCTTATATTTCTATGTGTAGTTTATTGGGTTGACCTTCAATTGGAGGCAGCTGTTTCTCGTTGCCTCTAATTGAAGGTCCTATTTAGTTGGGGGTGTTTTTCCATGGGTTTTGTGGGTAGTTTTTCCGTGTATAGTCTGAGCACCTTACAGGACTGTTTTTCGTCGTGCTTTTGTTCAGTGTTCATTTCTTTAATACATTCAAGAAGATGATTCACATTCCCGCTGCAGTTTGATCCCATCCTTACGACGAACCTGACACACTCTCAAATGTGACCGACCAGCTCAATTTGGTAATTAACTAAATTAACTAAATGTATGGTGTTTTTGATTTATGTCAGTTTAATTGTTTGTTATGGTATAAGTGGTTATGGTTGTAAGTGATAAAATTAACTAGAAGATTGTATATTTGGAATTCTGAGTAATTACTTCATTAGTAAGGAATTACACATTATTCAGTAGTACTGCAGTTGCTACATAATTCCAATAGATGGCAGCATAAGACCACAATGACATTTCAGAAGATCAGTTTAGTTTTCTCCCTGGATGCACCACCACTCCCCCTCATAGGAAAACTCCTGTGTGGGCTTCTGTCTGTCCTTTCCACACTGCTAACGCAAGAAGAAGACTGCAAAAGCATTTAAAAGATTACTGTTTAGTAATATAATGATGATTCATGTTTATTATTACCTGTTTTTATTTCAAAAGCCAAGGGGCATGTTGTGGTAAATTTAGTAACCGGGAGGGTTGCATGATGTAATTTATTGGCGGGCTGGAAGACGCACTCTTGTCTTTTCTATTCCGAGGTTGTTTACTCACAATATCAGATATTAAGATTTTTTTATCATGCATGTAATGTTATACTAAGGTTGAGGTTCTGACTAATGATATTTTACCCGGGGTTCAGTACCTGCTATAGTCACTATTTTTGTTTCTCTCCCTAAAGCAACACAGGACTAATACGAGATATATAGCTAACTAAAGTAATGAGTGACCATTTTAGAAAATCATGGGACATATAGTCTGTGGTTGCATGCTATTTTATGTCAATCATATTGCTGCTTGTAGCCTATAACTGATGCTTCGTGGTCTTATGCTGCCATCTATTGGAAATATTTAGCAATTAAAAGCTATTCATTCACATACAGACATGGTGAGGTAGCTGAGAAATAAAGTGTATTTTTCCCATTAATTCCTTAGATCAGTCTCAAACCTTCCCCATCTATCCCAATTACTGGACTTTCACATAGAGGTCACCAGGTCACCAAGTTCAAAACACATTTTGAAAATTAAACTAGTGTGTCTTGTTAATCAAGTGTTCTGCCTTACAAATAGTAAATGTAATCAAATAACAAAACAATAAAAGCAAAATGATTAGATAGATTTTGGTTAACAAAATAATCAAAATGCTATTTAGTACTAAAATAGTTTCTAGAACTGTTCTAGGCTACCCTACCCTAGAATTAGGGTTCAGGATTAAATAGGTTATACGTAGGGTTAGAGTTTCTGTACAGCACTTTGTGACATCTGCTGATGTAAAAAGGGTTTCATAAATACATTTGATTGATTGTTAGGTTTAGGGTTTTTTAGGCAAAAAACAGTATGGGTTTATATCTCTCTTGCTCCTCCCTGTGGCCTTCTGTGGGTACTACATAACTCATTCACGACACCTGCCAGGCTCATAATCTGAAGTAGCAACTGTGTCAGATCCACAAATCAATGAGCTAGACATTTTACATTTACATTTAAGTCATTTAGCATACGCTCTTATCCAGAGCGACTTACAAATTGGTGCATTCACCTTATGATATCCAGTGGAACAACCACTTTACAATAGTGCATCTAAATCTTTTAAGGGGGTTAGAAGGATTACTTTATCCTATCCCAGGTATTCCTTAAAGAGGTGGGGTTTCAGGTGTCTCCGGAAGGTGGTGATTGACTCCGCTGTCCTGGCGTCGTGAGGGAGCTTGTTCCACCATTGGGGTGCCAGAGCAGCGAACAGTTTTGCCTGGGCTGAGCGGGAACTGTGCTTCCTCAGAGGTAGGGGGGCCAGCAGGCCAGAGGTGGATGAACGCAGTGCCCTTGTTTGGGTGTAGGGCCTGATCAGAGCCTGAAGGTACGGAGGTGCCGTTCCCCTCACAGCTCCGTAGGCAAGCACC
Source organism: Salmo trutta (assembly GCF_901001165.1). Taxonomy (NCBI): domain Eukaryota; kingdom Metazoa; phylum Chordata; class Actinopteri; order Salmoniformes; family Salmonidae; genus Salmo; species Salmo trutta. Next base: position 10,424,344 of record NW_021822911.1, on the reverse strand, counting down.
ATGGTCTTGTAGCGGATGCGAGCTTCAACTGGAAGCCAGTAGAGAGCGGAGGAGCGGGGTGACGTGAGAGAACTTGGGAAGGTTGAACACCAGACGGCTGCGGCGTTCTGGATGAGTTGTAGGGGTTTAATGGCACAGGCAGGGAGCCCCGCCAACAGCGAGTTGCAGTAATCCATTTGGTTTGCAACTCAGTGAACCTGCGCAGCATTCACTCAATTTGATGCCTTTGAATGAAGATTGATGCATATCTAATTTCCAGCAGCCATTTAAAAACAAGATGTCGTAAAAAAAATTAAAAATCTAGTATTCTGTTGAAATCGGCCACATCTTGAAAAAGAGGACATGCAGAAATAATAGTAATAATAATTGAAAAAAGATATACCCATCAAAAATCTATTAATTGAAAATCTGAGAACAGTAATATTGAAGGTACCCATAAGCAACCATTTCTGATGAAAAAACAAATGTGATGCATTTTGGAAATAAACTCTTAATAATTATTTAAAAAATTGTCATCTCACCTCTTGGCTTTGGTGTCATGTTCCCCAGAGAGACTCATTTTAGAGCACTGACCCCTAAACAGAGAACCACAACCAACATGTTGGATAACACAGTCATTCTTTAATGTCAATTGTTGTCATTTATTAATTATCTCTTATCTCTTATGAAACATTTACTAACAGACATATAGAAACAGTCAGGTGATTTAAAGCATCACATGAACATGTAGTTGTGACATTTCATCTCCATGGTAACTGTCAATAATAAAAATAAGTCACTGTTTGTTAAGGTAGTTCTAGACAGAACAACAACAATAATAATAATAATAATAATAAGTCACTGTTTGTTAAGGTAGTTCTAGACAGTACAGCAACGACAATAATAATAATAATAATAATATTATTATTATTATTATTATTATTATTATTATTATTATTGTTGTTGCTGTACTGTCTAGAACTACCTTAACAAACAGTGACTTATTATTATTATTATTAATATTATTAAGTCACTGTTTGTTAAGGTAGTTCTAGACAGTACAGCAACAACAACAATAATAATAATAATAATAATAATAATAATAATAATAATATGTCACTGTTAAGGTAGTTCTGTTCCTGGAGCGCTACCCTCCAGTAGGGTCTCACTCCAACCCTGTTCCTGGAGCGCTACCCTCCGGTAGGGTCTCACTCCAACCACAGTTGTAACTAACCTGATTTATCTTATAAACCAACTAATTATTTTAATCAGGTGACTAGTTTTGAATAGGAATGAAAACCTACAGGATGGTATCTCTCCAGGAACAGGATCGGAGAGCCCTGTTTTAGAAGATGCATAAAATCCATCCTCCAATTTTTTCTGACTATTCAGCTTCAGCTAACCGTGCTAATATCTTATTAGAAATCAGTTTTTTTTTGTAACAGTAACGTTACCATTTACCTGGTAATTAAATATAATTTATTTAGAAGTGATCAGAATAATGTTTATTGTATTCTCAAATTGAAAGTGCTCCCTCGCGCTCCTCAGCACTACACCCATGATGATAAGAGATCATAGATCAAACCTACTCTTGGCTATTAAATGTCTGACTACGACCTAACTTTATAATAGTGTGTAAGTAGCTTCTAGACTTACCAGTCTGCTCGTCTTTCCTTCAAATCAATACTTTTACCCGACTTCTAATGTTGCTGAGAAATGTGCGCCACAGTTTCAACATCCCTTTTGTACGTGCATTAGCCCACAAACTTCCTTTCAACTTCATGAGGAAATGACATAACAGAATTCCTAAACCCAGAGACCAACATCCCGAGTCTACTGGGACCGCTGGGGAAGCAGACTGTAGGAAGTAGACCGATGCTGTGATTTGGGGTTTGAGAAGTCAGAAGTGAAAAATTCCTCCTTAGTTGTACGTTTTCTCTAAATCTAAAGGCAAAACCCAGATTCCAGCCAATGTCTTAAGTATTTGAACTTCGTGAAAGAGACAAACTGACACGTTATTATTTTAGTCAAAAACGACTTTATATCGAAGGAGTGTCTTTGGTTTGACGGCCTGCACATGCGCAGTTCTACATACTTTTGTATATCTAGTGTGTGTGTGTATATATATATATTTTTTTTTTTTCAACTGTAAATGCAGTTATTGTGAAGTGGAAACATCTTGGAGAAACAACGGCTCAAGCGTGAAGTGGTAGGCCACACAAGCTCACAGAACGGGGCAGCCAAGTGCTGAAGCACATTTTCTGGAGTAATGAATCACGCTTCACCATCTGGCAGTCCGACTGTCACGTCTGGGATTGGTGGATGCCAGGAGAACATTACCTGCCCCAACGTATACTGCCAACTGTAAAGTTTGGTGGAGGAGGAATAATGGTCTGGGGCTGTTTTTCCATGGTTCGGGCTAGTCCACTTAGTTCCAGTGAAGGGAAATCGTAACGCTACAACATACAATTACATTCTAGATTATTCTGTGCTGGCAACTGTGGCAACATTTTGGGGAAAGCCCATTCCTATTTCTGATTGACAATGTCCCTGTGCACAAAGCGAGGTCCATACAGAAATTGTTTGTCGAGATTGGTGTGGAAGAAATTGACTGTCCTTCACAGAGCCCTGACCTCAACCCCGTTGAACACCTTTGGGATGAATTGGAATGTCAACTGTGAGCCAGGCCTAATCACCCAACATCAGTGCTCGACCTCACTAATGCTCTTGTGGCTGAATGGAAGCAAGTCCCCGCAGCAATGTTCCAACATCTAGTGGAAAGCCTTCCCAGAAGAGTGGCGGCTGTTATAGCACCAAAGGGGGGACCAACTCCATATTAGTGCCCTTGATTTTGGAATGAGATGATCGGTGAGCAGGTGTCCACATACATTTGGTCATGTAGTGTATATTTGATGCTGTTTGTAAAAATCATGCCACCATTTTAGTTATAGTTATAACATACTGTAGTCTAAAACCTTTAACTAGTACATTTGGGAACAGGACATAATGTCATATTTTCCAAATGGTTTCGTTATCAGAAATGACCAACTTCATGACATGACACTGACTTGGGTGACTTCCTCATGTCTCCTTTTCCGTTAAATTCGTAATCTATGCTGGAGATCCCCCTTAACAAAGCCTTGCCTTAGTCTATCCAGTGGACAAGCCTTCTGCCATGCCTGGATATTTTCAGAAAAAAGTACCAACACTTTAAAATTAAATATCACTTGGGATAATCTTCCAAAGACATTGACTTTTATTAAAATAACAGATTGTACCTGTCCAGCTCCAGGTTCCCCAGAAGGACCAGACACCACCATCTCCTCAGACCAGGCTGAAGGACCAGACACCACCATCTCCTCAGACCATGCTGAAGGACCAGACACCACCATCTCCTCAGACCAGGCTGAAGGACCAGACACCACCATCTCCTCAGACCAGGCTGAAGGACCACACACCACCATCTTCTCAGACCAGGCTGAAGGACCAGACACCACCATCTCCTCAGACCAGGCTGAAGGACCAGACACCACCATCTCCTCAGACCAGGCTGAAGGACCAGACACCACCATCTCCTCAGACCAGGCTGAAGGACCAGACACCACCATCTCCTCAGACCAGGTATATCAGGCTGAAGGACGAGAACAGTCACAATGCATTTCCAATTGCTCATTTGAGCATCTGTAAATACTAAATTAATACCTTTTCTGCATTTGACATAATACCACTTACGATCGAGTAATCAAATGGAGTGTCTGTGGCAAAATATCATGTGTACTGGAAAGAAAACACATAATGAATAAAACACAATGTTAATTACTCATTATAAATGTAGGTTAGTAAAACATAATGTTAATTACTCATTATAAATGTAGGTTAGTAAAACTTAATGTTAATTACTCATTATAAATGTATGTTAGTAAAAAATGATGATACTAGAACAGTGAAATCTGACCATGAGCATAGACACCACAATCACTGCTTTATGGTTCCAGGAAGTCCCTGTTTCAAGAGTTAACAGTTACAGTTACAAATTATGCAACAAAATTTTTGAAATCAAATAATAACATTGAATGCAAAAAACACTCAATGCTAACTATTACCTTTAATAAAGTTCAGGTCAGTTGTTTCAGTCCATGTCCCAGTGACAAGCTGCTTTGCCAGTTCACTGAGAAACCAAGAGACCAAAAGTCATGTTATTAAATATAATCATATAAAAACTGTAGCCTCTATGAAGAACACAATGTCCAACACAGATGGGGGCATGGTGGCAGGTAGCCTAGTGGTTAGAGTGTTGGGCCAGTAACCGAAAGGTTGCTAGATTGAATCCCCAAGCAGACATGGTAAAAATCTGTTGTTATGCCCCTGAACAAGGCAGTTAACCCACTGTTCCTAGGCCGACATTGTAAATAAGAATTTGTTCTTAACTGACTTGCCTTGTTAAATAAAGGTAAAATTATTCTTTTTTACATCAACAGAGCATGTGATTCTGCAGAGAGTAGACATCATCTGCAACAAACATGCAGAGAACACTATAAACAAGGTTAATGTCACATGACCAGAAAAAATAAATAGATTAGATCCTGCAACCATGGAGAGGTAAATACTAGTCTATTTATGGAAAAATGCCCTGATTAACTCCTTAGTCTTATCTCAGTTTATGCCCCTGCTACTCCTGATGATTTGTTTTTCAAATCCAATGAGCAAAACATATTTTCTTTATCTGGGATGCTAAACCAGACAAAATAAAGCGTGACTATCTATATAATGAATATGATTTGGGTGGGTTGAGATTATTAAATATAAAAGCACTAAACCCTCTCTCTGAAAGCTTCACTTATTCAACAGTTTACTTGAACCCTAAATGGTTCTCCAGTAGATTACTAAGAAAAGCTCATCCATTGTTTAAAAATGGCCTTTTTGCCTTTGTGCAGATTGCCATGTCTCATTTTCAATTAATTGAGAATTATACTTTTTTCAAAGTATCTCTTTTCAAACAAGCATTACAGAGCTGGCTACAATTTCAATTTCATCCCCCCTGAAAGATAAAACAAATATTATGGCTGAACTCAAATGTGCTGGTTGATAAAATACCTGTATTTATGGGAAAGATGTTTGAAAAGAGTATTCTGTTTTTAAATTATATTGTAAATTGGAATGGTAGAGTTATGTCCTTCATAGAGTTATCAGAATTGTTTGGGAAGGTCTGTTCAATCCAAGATTACAACCAATTGATTACACCATTACCCCAAAAATGGAGGCAGGTGGCAGCGGGAGGATGTAGGGAAATGGTCTGTCTGACCAATATAAAGGATCAAAACTGGCGGAGGAATAAAAATTGCATAAATAGGAAAGTATACCAGTTTCATTTGAGGACCAGGATGTTGACAGCTGTGCCATACAGATTGCAAAATAGTTGGGAAGAGATTTTTGATGTACCGATTCCATGGTACAAGGTGTATGAGTTGATATATAAAACGACGCAAGATTCAAGACTTCGTGGTTTGAGCTGAAATTAATATTTAGAATTCTTGCTACCAACAAAATGTTGAATATTTGGGGCATATCATCAAATCAATCATCAAAGCTCTGCAGATTTTGTTGTGAGACTACATATTCAATAGACCATTTATTTTGGTATTGCCCTCACGTAGCCTGTTTCTGGTCTCAGGTTCAGGAATGGCTGAAAATGCATGGCATTGATCTAAAATTGACCCTAGAAATAGTACTGTTAGGAGATCTGGAGAGACCGGGTCAGTCAATTACTAATACTCCTCGTAAAAGTATTTATCTTCAATACGCATTCTGTAGATTATATTCAATAGAAATGGTATGTTTGTAACGGCTGTCTGAAGTAGTAGACCAAGGTGCAGCGTGGAATTTGTTCATCTTTTATTTTAGATGAAAAAGGCACTTCACAAAGAAAAACAGACGACAGCCAAACAGTCCTGTCAGGTATCCTAACACACTAAACAGAAAACATCTACCCACAAAACCCAAAGGAAAAACATGCTGCCTAAGTATGACTCCCAATCAGCAACAACAATGTACAGCTGTTCCTGATTGGGAGCCATACCCGGCCGAAACAAAGCAATCCCCAACATAGAAATACAGACATAGAATGCCCACCCAAATCACACCCTGACCAAACCTAAATAGAGACATAAAATGCCTCTCTCAGGTCAGGGCGTGACAATGTTAAACATCACATCATCATTGAAAGATATATGTTGCGTAGAAATCCGAAGAGGCTGGCCTGCAGAGATAGGTGGGATGGGCTGAGGGAAGCTGGGACAAGTGGGAGTGGAGTTGCAGGGTACGGGATAGAATGATGGTCAAAGATAAAAGTTTAAAAAATAAAGTCAAAATAAACATAACAAAAAGCCAGTTTGAATGACACTGAGGGGCAGTGTTGTTACAGCTAATGTTGGTTTGTCTGAGGCTGATGCCGTGCAGGTGTTTGTACACATGTATATACACACACTCTCGTTCAAATGCACACATGTGCACATACACAGACACACACACACACATGTAAATAGTGCCATACATGCACAACATATTCAGTTTGCCTTGCTGTTATGATTTTTGTTGTCCTGGATGTCTTTTGTTTTTTGCATGGTTGTTTTCTGTTTTCCTTTGTCTTTCTCTTTTTTCTCTTTTGTTCATTTTGTTGGTTGTTGGTGAATGAGGGGGTGGAGATCTTGGGGTGGGGAATGGAATATATATATATATATAGTATTTTCTTTTTCTTTGGGGGGGCTGTGGGTGGGTCTTGGATGGTTGAGGGGCAGCTCTTGGGGAACAGTGGGGGGGATCTTGGAGGGCTGGTGGCCTGGCGGTTGGGAGCTTGGGCCAGTTGCTAATGGATCGCTGGTTCGGGTCCCCGTTTTTGACCCTGTGGGAGATCTGTCAACGTGCCCTTGAGCAGGGCGTTGACCCTGGTTGCCTCTGTGTGTCGCTCTGGATGGGAGTCTGTTAGATGACCAATATGATGTAGTTGTTGAGCGGCTTCACTGCAAGTATATTGTGTTAAAATAAAACTCAATATACTTATGAATATAAAAAAGGTTTAAAAGAATACTGGATCCAATGCAATTCAGGCCTGCTTCTCCACAAACTCTTCAGACTTTGTTCCTCTGCTGTGTTGATCCTGAAAATCCCACACAGCTGATCTCAACTTCTCCCTGAGCTTTGAAGGCAGCTTGGAGACAATGGTTCTGAGAAGGTCTGGATTATCTCCTCCATGTGCTTAATGTCCTGCACTGGTTAGAGCATTGGGCCAGTACCCGATAGGTTGGTGGATTGAATCCCCGAGCTGACAAGGTAAACATCAGTAATTCTGCCCCTGAACAAGGCAGTTAACCCACTGTTCCTAGGCCGTCATTGTAAATAAGAATTTGGTCTTTTAACTGACTTGCCTAGTTCACTGACTTGTCTAGTTTAAATAAAGGTTAAATAAAAAAAATGCTTAGACCTGTCAATTTGATTGATCTGAGTTAACTTATAGCTAGATACCTCAAGATGACAAATGTATAGCTAGCAACTTCTAGATGACCAACTACCTAGAGGGTTAATGGTTTTTGAAAAATGGTTGTTCATAGCTAAATCCTTCCAGTCATGTAATAGAAGCGAACTGGTGCCTTCCTTGAATAGTGAATTTCTGACCCCTACGAATGTTGTGCTTCTTGTCGAGATCATTGGTGCCTTCATAGTACTTTGCCTGGTTGGAAAGATAAAATAACATCTCCTCGAGAGATGCCATTTAAGTACAAGCTAACGTTACATACAAAATGAAAGCTACAAAAACAATTAGCTAGCTAGCTAACGTTGGCTAAACATAAGTGTCTGGCTAGCTGACTAATGTAAGCCTTCTAAAATATTGTTAAATAGGAATAAATAATTTAAGCTGTTTTTGGATTTAGATTGCTAGCTAACGTTACTTACATTGAGTTGATTAGATTCGAATCTGGCTGTTTTCCTGCCTTTTGTTATAACTAGCAAAGTGCAAAGAAGTCTTAATTCAGGTTGGGCGTGAGTTTCTGCTTGAATTTGGTTAAAAGGACAGTGAATTTGTTCAAACTTTGAGAACTTGCTACCAAGCTCGTGTGTATCAGACACACATCGTGTTTTCTCTTAGAGACTATTCTGAACTGAAGACATGTGTTACCACATTGTTTAAGCCTATTGGTGATAGTCATGTACTCTGTGTAATTCTGTAATGTATAATGTATTTAATGTACAGTACACTGTAATTGTTTGAGTGTCAATTCTTTCATCCAATTAGTTAAATAGAGTAACTGCATTCCTCATTTTACAGAGTAATTATTTGATTGACCAAATGCTTATAATTTAGAAGGTCTATTGGTAGTTGTTATTTACACTATACAGTACACATACTGTAGCATATTATTGGATGCCACCTTGACATCTCTGATCTGCTTGCCTCAATTAATTAATGCTAGAACATTGGTTGCCAGGATTAGCTCTTTGTATCTAGTCTCTTAATAATTGCATAACGGTGCAAGTCATAAATGTTCATTATATTCATACTTAGTCGGTGATGCAATGATTCGCTGTCTTGCTAGATTCACCAGAGGGCCTGTTGCATTTATTTTTTACAGAAAACCACGGCAATATAGGTCTACTCTCAGGAAAAAAGGTGCTATCTAGAACCTAAAAGGATTCTTCCGCTGTCCCCATAGAAGAACCCTTTTTGTTTCCAGGTAGAACCCCTTTTCGGGGCCTCGGAGATCTCTTTTGTGTTCCATTCCACAGATGGTTCTACATGGAACCCAAAAAGGTTGTTACTCGAACAAAAATGGGTTCTTTAAAGGGTTCTCCTATGGGGACTGCCGTATAACCCTTTGGAACCGCTTTTTTCTGAGAGTGTACTCGGCAAGTTCAACTTGTTCAATTTACACCATTTAATTCTCTACTCCAACATCTGCCTGGTATTCAAAATAAAATGCAATATAGCAGCACCACCTTTGAACGTTTTCGTCAACCTCTGCTCAGACTTAAATAGCAGTGTCCCAAAAACCTCCTCCAGGGGTGAATGTAGCATCATCAAATGGTCCACCACCTTCTACCAAACTGCCTTCTCATACAAAGCAATAAAGACATGGAATGGCCTCACCTGTACATGGATCAAGTCAAATCAGACGTGCGCACACTGAATTTGATCTAATAGGCAACAGTGACATTTTTTTATGTAACAGAATACACACTAAAAAACACATTACATTTCAATCGGTGCAATAATTTAGCTTGGATTACTTTGATTAGATTGGGTTTGTTGTCTTTTACAAGTCAAATGTACACTAGCCTACTCCCCAATCCACACAGTAAATCATATTGCCTACGTCCTTTCGACAATACGTTATCAACTCATGATCAACAAAAAATAATTATTTTCAAATTAACCTAATTTGACTTATAAACATAGTAGGCCTAAATATTTCCTAACGATATCACAACTTAAATATAGCCTACTTACTCCTCAATACTGACAGTTGTGGCTGCTTTGTGTGATGTATTGTTGTCTCTACCTTCTTGACCTTTGTGCTGTTGTCTGTGCCCAATAATGTTTGTACCATGTTTTGTGTTGTTACGATGATGTGTTGCTACCATTTTGTTGTTATGTTGTGTTGTCATGTGTTGCTGCCTTGCTATGTTATTGTCTTAGGTCTCTCATCATCTGAGGCAGACACTTGAAAATCGCTTCTGTCGCTTGTAAAAAAATGTAATGAATGTCTATCACCGCCAAGCTCCTAAATACCGTGCCAGTCTCTCACTCTATGAACGGTCACCGCTATCCGGATTCCTTGGGGGGGGGGATGCATGAAATGAAATGTATGCAAATGACTAGAATGTAAATGATGGACACCTAGCTACTGTTGGAACTTCTTCTTCTCTTTTTAATTAATTCTTCTTAGTAATTCACACTGAGAAATTATCCGGCCCAAAATATGCTGGATGTTTGTTTTGTTTTAGTCGTCTAGCAGTATGTATAACACACCATGCTGGCGTTGTAAACACCATGCTCTACCAACTGAGCCACGGGGGAGGCCAGTATGTATAACACACCATGCTGGCGTTGTAAACACCATGCTCTACCAACTGAGCCACGGGGGAGGCCAGTATGTATAACACACCATGCTGGCGTTGTAAACACCATGCTCTACCAACTGAGCCACGGGGGAGGCCAGTATGTATAACACACCATGCTGGCGTTTGTAAACACCATGCTCTACCAACTGAGCCACGGGGGAGGCCAGTATGTATAACACACCATGCTGGCGTTGTAAACACCATGCTCTACCAACTGAGCCACGGGGGAGGCCAGTATGTATAACACACCATGCTGGCGTTGAAAACACCATGCTCTACCAACTGAGCCACGGGGGAGGCCAGTATGTATAACACACCATGCTGGCGTTGTAAACACCATGCTCTACCAACTGAGCCACGGGGGAGGCCAGTATGTATAACACACCATGTTGGCGTTGTAAACACCATGCTCTACCAACTGAGCCACGGGGGAGGCCAGTATGTATAACACACCATGCTGGCGTTGTAAACACCATGCTCTACCAACTGAGCCACGGGGGAGGCCAGTATGTATAACACACCATGCTGGCGTTGTAAACACCATGCTCTACCAACTGAGCCACGGGGAAGGCCAGTATGTATAACACACCATGCTGGCGTTGTAAACACCATGCTCTACCAACTGAGCCACAGGGAAGGCCAGTATGTATAACACACCATGTTGGCGTTGTAAACACCATGATCTACCAACTGAGCCACGGGGAAGGCCAGTATGTATAACACACCATGCTGGCATTGAAAACACCATGCTCTACCAACTGAGCCACGGGGAAGGCCAGTATGTATAACACACCATGCTGGCGTTGTAAACACCATGCTCTACCAACTGAGCCACGGGGAAGGCCAGTATGTATAACACACACATGCTGGCGTTGTAAACACCATGCTCTACCAACTGAGCCACGGGGGAGGTCAGTATGTATAACACACCATGCTGGCGTTGTAAACACCATGCTCTACCAACTGAGCCACGGGGGAGGCCAGTATGTATAACACACCATGCTGGCGTTGTAAACACCATGCTCTACCAACTGAGCCACGGGGAGGCCAGTATGTATAACACACCATGCTGGCGTTGTAAACACCATGCTCTACCAACTGAGCCACGGGGGAGGCCAGTATGTATAACACACCATGCTGGCGTTGTAAACACCATGCTCTACCAACTGAGCCACGGGGGAGGCCAGTATGTATAACACACCATGCTGGCGTTGAAAACACCATGCTCTACCAACTGAGCCACGGGGGAGGCCAGTATGTATAACACACCATGCTGGCGTTGTAAACACCATGCTCTACCAACTGAGCCACGGGGGAGGCCAGTATGTATAACACACCATGTTGGCGTTGTAAACACCATGCTCTACCAACTGAGCCACGGGGGAGGCCAGTATGTATAACACACCATGCTGGCGTTGTAAACACCATGCTCTACCAACTGAGCCACGGGGGAGGCCAGTATGTATAACACACCATGCTGGCGTTGTAAACACCATGCTCTACCAACTGAGCCACGGGGAAGGCCAGTATGTATAACACACCATGCTGGCGTTGTAAACACCATGCTCTACCAACTGAGCCACAGGGAAGGCCAGTATGTATAACACACCATGTTGGCGTTGTAAACACCATGATCTACCAACTGAGCCACGGGGAAGGCCAGTATTTATAACACACCATGCTGGCATTGAAAACACCATGCTCTACCAACTGAGCCACGGGGAAGGCCAGTATGTATAACACACCATGCTGGCGTTGTAAACACCATGCTCTACCAACTGAGCCACGGGGAAGGCCAGTATGTATAACACACCATGCTGGCGTTGTAAACACCATGCTCTACCAACTGAGCCACGGGGAAGGCCAGTATGTATAACACACCATGCTGGCGTTGTAAACACCATGCTCTACCAACTGAGCCACGGGGGAGGCCAGTATGTATAACACACCATGTTGGCGTTGTAAACACCATGCTCTACCAACTGAGCCACGGGGAAGGCCAGTATGTATAACACACCATGCTGGCGTTGAAAACACCATGCTCTACCAACTGAGCCACGGGGGAGGCCAGTATGTATAACACACCATGCTGGCGTTGTAAACACCATGCTCTACCAACTGAGCCACGGGGGAGGCCAGTATGTATAACACACCATGCTGGCGTTGTAAACACCATGCTCTACCAACTGAGCCACGGGGGAGGCCAGTATGTATAACACACCATGCTGGCGTTGTAAACACCATGCTCTACCAACTGAGCCAAGGGGGAAGGCCAGTATGTATAACACACCATGCTGGCATTGTAAACACCATGCTCTACCAACTGAGCCACGGGGGAGGCCAGAATGTATAACACACCATGTTGGCGATGAAAACACCATGCTCTACCAACTGAGCCACGGGGAAGGCCAGTATGTATAACACACCATGTTGGCGTTGTAAACACCATGCTCTCCCAACTGAGCCACGGGGAAGGCCAGTATGTATAACACACCATGCTGGCGTTGTAAACACCATGCTCTACCAACTGAGCCACGGGGGAGGCCAGTATGTATAACACACCATGTTGGCGTTGTAAACACCATGCTCTACCAACTGAGCCACGGGGGAGGCCAGTATGTATAACACACCATGTTGGCGTTGTAAACACCATGCTCTACCAACTGAGCCACGGGGAAGGCCAGTATGTATAACACACCATGCTGGCGTTGTACACACCATGCTGGCGTTGTACACACCATGCTGGCATTGTAAACACCATGCTCTACCAACTGAGCCACGGGGGAGGCCAGTATGTATAACACACCATGCTGGCATTGTAAACACCATGCTCTACCAACTGAGCCACGGGGGAGGCCAGTATGTATAACACACCATGCTGGCATTGTAAACACCATGCTCTACCAACTGAGCCACAGGGAAGGCCAGTATGTAAACACACCATGCTGGCGTTGTAAACACCATGTTCTACCAACTGAGCCACGGGGGAGGCCAGTATGTATAACACACCATGCTGGCGTTGAAAACACCATGCTCTACCAACTGAGCCACGGGGGAGGCCAGTATGTATAACACAACATGCTGGCGTTGAAAACACCATGCTCTACCAATTGAGCCACGGGGAAGGCCAGTATGTATAACACACCATGCTGGCGTTGTAAACACCATGCTCTACCAACTGAGCCACGGGGGAGGCCAGTATGTATAACACACCATGTTGGCGTTGTAAACACCATGCTCTACCAACTGAGCCACGGGGGAGGCCAGTATGTATAACATACCATGCTGGCGTTGTAAACACCATGCTCTACCAACTGAGCCACGGGGGAGGCCAGTATGTATAACACACCATGCTTGCGTTGTAAACACCATGCTCTACCAACTGAGCCACGGGGAGGGCCAGTATGTATAACACACCATGCTGGCGTTGTAAACAAAATGCTCTACCAACTGAGCCACGGGGGAGGCCAGTATGTATAACACACCATGGTGGCGTTGTAAACACCATGCTCTACCAACTGAGCCACGGGGGAGGCCAGTATGTATAACACACCATGCTTGCGTTGTAAACACCATGCTCTACCAACTGAGCCACGGGGGAGGCCAGTATGTATAACACACCATGTTGGCGTTGTAAACACCATGCTATACCAACTGAGCCACGGGGGAGGCCAGTATGTATAACACACCATGCTGGCGTTGAAAACACCATGCTCTACCAACTGAGCCACGGGGAAGGCCAGTATGTATAACACACCATGCTGGCATTGTAAACACCATGCTCTACCAACTGAGCCACGGGGAAGGCCAGTATGTATAACACACCATGCTGGCGTTGTAAACACCATGCTCTACCAACTGAGCCACGGGGGAGGCCAGTATGTATAACAAACCATGTTGGCGTTGTAAACACCATGCTCTACCAACTGAGCCACGGGGGAGGCCAGTATGTATAACACACCATGTTGGCGTTGTAAACACCATGCTCTACCAACTGAGCCACGGGGGATGCCAGTATGTATAACACACCATGTTGGCGTTGTAAACACCATGCTCTACCAACTGAGCCACGGGGAAGGCCAGTATGTATAACACACCATGCTGGCGTTGAAAACACCATGCTCTACCAACTGAGCCACGGGGAAGGCCAGTATGTATAACACACCATGCTGGCGTTGTAAACACCATGCTCTACCAACTGAGCCACGGGGGAGGCCAGTATGTATAACACACCATGCTGGCATTGTAAACACCATGCTCTACCAACTGAGCCACGGGGGAGGCCAGTATGTATAACACACCATGCTCGGCATTGTAAACACCATGCTCTACCAACTGAGCCACAGGGAAGGCCAGTATGTAAACACACCATGCTGGCGTTGTAAACACCATGCTCTACCAACTGAGCCACGGGGGAGGCCAGTATGTATAACACACCATGCTGGCGTTGTAAACACCATGATCTACCAACTGAGCCACGGGGGAGGCCAGTATGTATAACACACCATGCTGGCGTTGTAAACACCATGCTCTACCAACTGAGCCACGGGGGAGGCCAGTATGTATAACACACCATGCTGGCGTTGAAAACACCATGCTCTACCAACTGAGCCACGGGGGAGGCCAGTATGTATAACACAACATGCTGGCGTTGAAAACACCATGCTCTACCAATTGAGCCACGGGGAAGGCCAGTATGTATAACACACCATGCTAGCGTTGTAAACACCATGCTCTACCAACTGAGCCACGGGGGAGGCCAGTATGTATAACACACCATGCTTGCGTTGTAAACACCATGCTCTACCAACTGAGCCACGGGGGAGGCCAGTATGTATAACACACCATGCTGGCGTTGTAAACACCATGCTCTACCAACTGAGCCACGGGGGAGGCCAATATGTATAACACACCATGCTGGCATTGTAAACACCATGCTCTACCAACTGAGCCACGGGGAAGGCCAGTATGTATAACACACCATGCTGGCGTTGTAAACACCATGCTCTACCAACTGAGCCACGGGGAAGGCCAGTATGTATAACACACCATGCTGGCATTGAAAACACCATGCTCTACCAACTGAGCCACGGGGAAGGCCAGTATGTATAACACACCATGCTGGCGTTGTAAACACCATGCTCTACCAACTGAGCCACGGGGAAGGCCAGTATGTATAACACACCATGCTGGCGTTGTAAACACCATGCTCTACCAACTGAGCCACGGGGAAGGCCAGTATGTATAACACACCATGCTGGCGTTGTAAACACCATGCTCTACCAACTGAGCCACGGGGGAGGCCAGTATGTATAACACACCATGTTGGCGTTGTAAACACCATGCTCTACCAACTGAGCCACGGGGAAGGCCAGTATGTATAACACACCATGCTGGCGTTGAAAACACCATGCTCTACCAACTGAGCCACGGGGAAGGCCAGTATGTATAACACACCATGCTGGCGTTGTAAACACCATGCTCTACCAACTGAGCCACGGGGGAGGCCAGTATGTATAACACACCATGCTGGCGTTGTAAACACCATGCTCTACCAACTGAGCCACGGGGGAGGCCAGTATGTATAACACACCATGCTGGCGTTGTAAACACCATGCTCTACCAACTGAGCCAAGGGGGAAGGCCAGTATGTATAACACACCATGCTGGCGTTGTAAACACCATGCTCTACCAACTGAGCCACGGGGGAGGCCAGTATGTATAACACACCATGTTGGCGATGAAAACACCATGCTCTACCAACTGAGCCATGGGGAAGGCCAGTATGTATAACACACCATGTTGGCGTTGTAAACACCATGCTCTCCCAACTGAGCCACGGGGAAGGCCAGTATGTATAACACACCATGCTGGCGTTGTAAACACCATGCTCTACCAACTGAGCCACAGGGGAGGCCAGTATGTATAACACACCATGTTGGCGTTGTAAACACCATGCTCTACCAACTGAGCCACGGGGGAGGCCAGTATGTATAACACACCATGTTGGCGTTGTAAACACCATGCTCTACCAACTGAGCCACGGGGAAGGCCAGTATGTATAACACACCATGCTGGCGTTGTACACACCATGCTGGCGTTGTACACACCATGCTGGCGTTGTAAACACCATGCTCTAATAACTGAGCCACGGGGGAGGCCAGTCTGTATAACACACCATGCTGGCATTGTAAACACCATGCTCTACCAACTGAGCCACGGGGGAGGCCAGTATGTATAACACACCATGCTGGCATTGTAAACACCATGCTCTACCAACTGAGCCACAGGGAAGGCCAGTATGTAAACACACCATGCTGGCGTTGTAAACACCATGCTCTACCAACTGAGCCACGGGGGAGGCCAGTATGTATAACACACCATGCTGGCGTTGTAAACACCATGCTCTACCAACTGAGCCACGGGGGAGGCCAGTATGTATAACACACCATGCTGGCGTTGTAAACACCATGCTCTACCAACTGAGCCACGGGGGAGGCCAGTATGTATAACACACCATGCTGGCGTTGAAAACACCATGCTCTACCAACTGAGCCACGGGGGAGGCCAGTATGTATAACACAACATGCTGGCGTTGAAAACACCATGCTCTACCAATTGAGCCACGGGGAAGGCCAGTATGTATAACACACCATGCTGGCGTTGTAAACACCATGCTCTACCAACTGAGCCACGGGGGAGGCCAGTATGTATAACACACCATGTTGGCGTTGTAAACACCATGCTCTACCAACTGAGCCACGGGGGAGGCCAGTATGTATAACATACCATGCTGGCGTTGTAAACACCATGCTCTACCAACTGAGCCACGGGGGAGGCCAGTATGTATAACACACCATGCTTGCGTTGTAAACACCATGCTCTACCAACTGAGCCACGGGGAGGGCCAGTATGTATAACACACCATGCTGGCGTTGTAAACACCATGCTCTACCAACTGAGCCACGGGGGAGGCCAGTATGTATAACACACCATGCTTGCGTTGTAAACACCATGCTCTACCAACTGAGCCACGGGGGAGGCCAGTATGTATAACACACCATGTTGGCGTTGTAAACACCATGCTATACCAACTGAGCCACGGGGGAGGCCAGTATGTATAACACACCATGCTGGCATTGAAAACACCATGCTCTACCAACTGAGCCATGGGGAAGGCCAGTATGTATAACACACCATGCTGGCGTTGTAAACACCATGCTCTACCAACTGAGCCACGGGGAAGGCCAGTATGTATAACACACCATGCTGGCGTTGTAAACACCATGCTCTACCAACTGAGCCACGGGGGAGGCCAGTATATATAACAAACCATGTTGGCGTTGTAAACACCATGCTCTACCAACTGAGCCACGGGGGAGGCCAGTATGTATAACACACCATGTTGGCATTGTAAACACCATGCTCTACCAACTGAGCCACGGGGGATGCCAGTATGTATAACACACCATGTTGGCGTTGTAAACACCATGCTCTACCAACTGAGCCACGGGGAAGGCCAGTATGTATAACACACCATGCTGGCGTTGAAAACACCATGCTCTACCAACTGAGCCACGGGGAAGGCCAGTATGTATAACACACCATGCTGGCGTTGTAAACACCATGCTCTACCAACTGAGCCACGGGGGAGGCCAGTATGTATAACACACCATGCTGGCATTGTAAACACCATGCTCTACCAACTGAGCCACGGGGGAGGCCAGTATGTATAACACACCATGCTCGGCATTGTAAACACCATGCTCTACCAACTGAGCCACAGGGAAAGCCAGTATGTAAACACACCATGCTGGCGTTGTAAACACCATGCTCTACCAACTGAGCCACGGGGGAGGCCAGTATGTATAACACACCATGCTGGCGTTGTAAACACCATGATCTACCAACTGAGCCACGGGGAGGCCAGTATGTATAACACACCATGCTGGCGTTGTAAACACCATGCTCTACCAACTGAGCCACTGGGGAGGCCAGTATGTATAACACACCATGCTGGCGTTGAAAACACCATGCTCTACCAACTGAGCCACGGGGGAGGCCAGTATGTATAACACAACATGCTGGCGTTGAAAACACCATGCTCTACCAATTGAGCCACGGGGAAGGCCAGTATGTATAACACACCATGCTGGCGTTGTAAACACCATGCTCTACCAACTGAGCCACGGGGGAGGCCAGTATGTATAACACACCATGTTGGCGTTGTAAACACCATGCTCTACCAACTGAGCCACGGGGGAGGCCAGTATGTATAACACACCATGCTGGCGTTGTAAACACCATGCTCTACCAACTGAGCCACGGGGGAGGCCAGTATGTATAACACACCATGCTTGCGTTGTAAACACCATGCTCTACCAACTGAGCCACGGGGAGGGCCAGTATGTATAACACACCATGCTGGCGTTGTAAACACCATGCTCTACCAACTGAGCCACGGGGGAGGCCAGTATGTATAACACACCATGGTGGCGTTGTAAACACCATGCTCTACCAACTGAGCCACGGGGGAGGCCAGTATGTATAACACACCATGCTTGCGTTGTAAACACCATGCTCTACCAACTGAGCCACGGGGGAGGCCAGTATGTATAACACACCATATTGGCGTTGTAAACACCATGCTCTACCAACTGAGCCACGGGGAAGGCCAGTATGTATAACACACCATGCTGGCGTTGAAAACACCATGCTCTACCAACTGAGCCACGGGGAAGGCCAGTATGTATAACACACCATGCTGGCGTTGTAAACACCATGCTCTACCAACTGAGCCACGGGGGAGGCCAGTATGTATAACACACCATGCTGGCATTGTAAACACCATGCTCTACCAACTGAGCCACGGGGGAGGCCAGTATGTATAACACACCATGCTCGGCATTGTAAACACCATGCTCTACCAACTGAGCCACAGGGAAGGCCAGTATGTAAACACACCATGCTGGCGTTGTAAACACCATGCTCTACCAACTGAGCCACGGGGGAGGCCAGTATGTATAACACACCATGCTGGCGTTGTAAACACCATGATCTACCAACTGAGCCACGGGGGAGGCCAGTATGTATAACACACCATGCTGGCGTTGTAAACACCATGCTCTACCAACTGAGCCACGGGGGAGGCCAGTATGTATAACACACCATGCTGGCGTTGAAAACACCATGCTCTACCAACTGAGCCACGGGGGAGGCCAGTATGTATAACACAACATGCTGGCGTTGAAAACACCATGCTCTACCAATTGAGCCACGGGGAAGGCCAGTATGTATAACACACCATGCTAGCGTTGTAAACACCATGCTCTACCAACTGAGCCACGGGGGAGGCCAGTATGTATAACACACCATGCTTGCGTTGTAAACACCATGCTCTACCAACTGAGCCACGGGGGAGGCCAGTATGTATAACACACCATGCTGGCGTTGTAAACACCATGCTCTACCAACTGAGCCACGGGGGAGGCCAATATGTATAACACACCATGCTGGCATTGTAAACACCATGCTCTACCAACTGAGCCACGGGGAAGGCCAGTATGTATAACACACCATGCTGGCGTTGTAAACACCATGCTCTACCAACTGAGCCACGGGGAAGGCCAGTATGTATAACACACCATGCTGGCATTGAAAACACCATGCTCTACCAACTGAGCCACGGGGAAGGCCAGTATGTATAACACACCATGCTGGCGTTGTAAAAACCATGCTCTACCAACTGAGCCACGGGGAAGGCCAGTATGTATAACACACCATGCTGGCGTTGTAAACACCATGCTCTACCAACTGAGCCACGGGGAAGGCCAGTATGTATAACACACCATGCTGGCGTTGTAAACACCATGCTCTACCAACTGAGCCACGGGGGAGGCCAGTATGTATAACACACCATGTTGGCGTTGTAAACACCATGCTCTACCAACTGAGCCACGGGGAAGGCCAGTATGTATAACACACCATGCTGGCGTTGAAAACACCATGCTCTACCAACTGAGCCACGGGGAAGGCCAGTATGTATAACACACCATGCTGGCGTTGTAAACACCATGCTCTACCAACTGAGCCACGGGGGAGGCCAGTATGTATAACACACCATGCTGGCGTTGTAAACACCATGCTCTACCAACTGAGCCACGGGGGAGGCCAGTATGTATAACACACCATGCTGGCGTTGTAAACACCATGCTCTACCAACTGAGCCAAGGGGGAAGGCCAGTATGTATAACACACCATGCTGGCGTTGTAAACACCATGCTCTACCAACTGAGCCACGGGGGAGGCCAGTATGTATAACACACCATGTTGGCGATGAAAACACCATGCTCTACCAACTGAGCCATGGGGAAGGCCAGTATGTATAACACACCATGTTGGCGTTGTAAACACCATGCTCTCCCAACTGAGCCAAGGGGAAGGCCAGTATGTATAACACACCATGCTGGCGTTGTAAACACCATGCTCTACCAACTGAGCCACGGGGGAGGCCAGTATGTATAACACACCATGTTGGCGTTGTAAACACCATGCTCTACCAACTGAGCCACGGGGGAGGCCAGTATGTATAACACACCATGTTGGCGTTGTAAACACCATGCTCTACCAACTGAGCCACGGGGAAGGCCAGTATGTATAACACACCATGCTGGCGTTGTACACACCATGCTGGCGTTGTACACACCATGCTGGCTTTGTAAACACCATGCTCTAATAACTGAGCCACGGGGGAGGCCAGTCTGTATAACACACCATGCTGGCATTGTAAACACCATGCTCTACCAACTGAGCCACGGGGGAGGCCAGTATGTATAACACACCATGCTGGCAGTGTAAACACCATGCTCTACCAACTGAGCCACAGGGAAGGCCAGTATGTAAACACACCATGCTGGCGTTGTAAACACCATGCTCTACCAACTGAGCCACGGGGGAGGCCAGTATGTATAACACACCATGCTGGCGTTGTAAACACCATGCTCTACCAACTGAGCCACGGGGGAGGCCAGTATGTATAACACACCATGCTGGCGTTGTAAACACCATGCTCTACCAACTGAGCCACGGGGGAGGCCAGTATGTATAACACACCATGCTGGCGTTGAAAACACCATGCTCTACCAACTGAGCCACGGGGAAGGCCAGTATGTATAACACACCATGCTGGCGTTGTAAACACCATGCTCTACCAACTGAGCCACGGGGGAGGCCAGTATGTATAACACACCATGTTGGCGTTGTAAACACCATGCTCTACCAACTGAGCCACGGGGGAGGCCAGTATGTATAACATACCATGCTGGCGTTGTAAACACCATGCTCTACCAACTGAGCCACGGGGGAGGCCAGTATGTATAACACACCATGCTTGCGTTGTAAACACCATGCTCTACCAACTGAGCCACGGGGAGGGCCAGTATGTATAACACACCATGCTGGCGTTGTAAACACCATGCTCTACCAACTGAGCCACGGGGGAGGCCAGTATGTATAACACACCATGCTTGCGTTGTAAACACCATGCTCTACCAACTGAGCCACGGGGGAGGCCAGTATGAATAACACACCATGTTGGCGTTGTAAACACCATGCTATACCAACTGAGCCACGGGGGAGGCCAGTATGTATAACACACCATGCTGGCATTGAAAACACCATGCTCTACCAACTGAGCCACGGGGAAGGCCAGTATGTATAACACACCATGCTGGCGTTGTAAACACCATGCTCTACCAACTGAGCCACGGGGAAGGCCAGTATGTATAACACACCATGCTGGCGTTGTAAACACCATGCTCTACCAACTGAGCCACGGGGGAGGCCAGTATATATAACAAACCATGTTGGCGTTGTAAACACCATGCTCTACCAACTGAGCCACGGGGGAGGCCAGTATGTATAACACACCATGTTGGCATTGTAAACACCATGCTCTACCAACTGAGCCACGGGGGATGCCAGTATGTATAACACACCATGTTGGCGTTGTAAACACCATGCTCTACCAACTGAGCCACGGGGAAGGCCAGTATGTATAACACACCATGCTGGCGTTGAAAACACCATGCTCTACCAACTGAGCCACGGGGAAGGCCAGTATGTATAACACACCATGCTGGCGTTGTAAACACCATGCTCTACCAACTGAGCCACGGGGGAGGCCAGTATGTATAACACACCATGCTGGCATTGTAAACACCATGCTCTACCAACTGAGCCACGGGGGAGGCCAGTATGTATAACACACCATGCTCGGCATTGTAAACACCATGCTCTACCAACTGAGCCACAGGGAAAGCCAGTATGTAAACACACCATGCTGGCGTTGTAAACACCATGCTCTACCAACTGAGCCACGGGGGAGGCCAGTATGTATAACACACCATGCTGGCGTTGTAAACACCATGATCTACCAACTGAGCCACGGGGAGGCCAGTATGTATAACACACCATGCTGGCGTTGTAAACACCATGCTCTACCAACTGAGCCACGGGGGAGGCCAGTATGTATAACACACCATGCTGGCGTTGAAAACACCATGCTCTACCAACTGAGCCACGGGGGAGGCCAGTATGTATAACACAACATGCTGGCGTTGAAAACACCATGCTCTACCAATTGAGCCACGGGGAAGGCCAGTATGTATAACACACCATGCTGGCTTTGTAAACACCATGCTCTACCAACTGAGCCACGGGGGAGGCCAGTATGTATAACACACCATGTTGGCGTTGTAAACACCATGCTCTACCAACTGAGCCACGGGGGAGGCCAGTATGTATAACACACCATGCTGGCGTTGTAAACACCATGCTCTACCAACTGAGCCACGGGGGAGGCCAGTATGTATAACACACCATGCTTGCGTTGTAAACACCATGCTCTACCAACTGAGCCACGGGGAGGGCCAGTATGTATAACACACCATGCTGGCGTTGTAAACACCATGCTCTACCAACTGAGCCACGGGGGAGGCCAGTATGTATAACACACCATGGTGGCGTTGTAAACACCATGCTCTACCAACTGAGCCACGGGGGAGGCCAGTATGTATAACACACCATGCTTGCGTTGTAAACACCATGCTCTACCAACTGAGCCACGGGGGAGGCCAGTATGTATAACACACCATATTGGCGTTGTAAACACCATGCTCTACCAACTGAGCCACGGGGGAGGCCAGTATGTATAACACACCATGCTGGCGTTGAAAACACCATGCTCTACCAACTGAGCCACGGGGAAGGCCAGTATGTATAACACACCATGCTGGCGTTGTAAACACCATGCTCTACCAACTGAGCCATGGGGGAGGCCAGTATGTATAACACACCATGTTGGCGTTGTAAACACCATGCTCTACCAACTGAGCCACGGGGGAGGCCAGTATGTATAACACACCATGTTGGCGTTGTAAACACCATGCTCTACCAACTGAGCCACGGGGAAGGCCAGTATGTATAACACACCATGCTGGCGTTGAAAACACCATGCTCTACCAACTGAGCCACGGGGAAGGCCAGTATGTATAACACACCATGCTGGCGTTGTAAACACCATGCTCTACCAACTGAGCCACGGGGAAGGCCAGTATGTATAACACACCATGCTGGCGTTGTAAACACCATGCTCTACCAACTGAGCCACGGGGAAGGCCAGTATGTATAACACACAATGCTGGCGTTGTAAACACCATGCTCTACCAACTGAGCCACGGGGAAGGCCAGTATGTATAACACACCATGCTGGCGTTGTAAACACCATGCTCTACCAACTGAGCCACAGGGAAGGCCAGTATGTAAACACACAATGCTGGCGTTGTAAACACCATGCTCTACCAACTGAGCCACGGGGAAGGCCAGTATGTATAACACACCATGCTGGCGTTGTAAACACCATGCTCTACCAACTGAGCCACGGGGAAGGCCAGTATGTATAACACACCATGCTGGCGTTGTAAACACCATGCTCTACCAACTGAGCCACCGGGAAGCCGATGTGTTTGTTCAGTTTTTTTACTTTAGTGAGCGAGTGCGTGCTGTGGGAAAATGTGACACAACTATAATTTGATCAGGAATTGAAATGTTAATTAGACCTTGAGGTAGAGGAAATGTGAATACTGCCTATGTAAGAGAGCTTTTGGGGAAAGAAATTGCATGGCGACAGTCTGGGGTTTGAGAGGAGAGTAGGTGTTGTTGGAACAGGAAATAAGCAGCATCCTGTTTGTCAGCAGTTAGGGGAATACTGAGGAAATGTGTTTTGTATACTTAGAAAAACATTGAATATTGGAAAAGGAACAGTATTTTCTACCCAGAGAACTAGTATCTGCTCACTTAAAATACATCAAATAGAATTTAAAAAGCCAAACAATGAGCCATCTGGAGCTCTGTACTGTTGGGGCCTTTGTAGAGATTGTTTGCTTACAGTCCTACTGTGCTCTGAGACTAAGATAAACATCTGCCAGGATGGGAGGGGTTCTCTTTCCTTTTCATTCTCACTCTAGGATAGGGGTTCTCATTCTCTTTCATTCTCTTTCATTCTCTTTCATTCTCTTTCATTCTGTTTCTCTGTCTGTCTGTCTGTCTGTCTGTCTGTCTGTCTGTCTGTCTGTCTGTCTGTCTGTCTGTCTGTCTGTCTGTCTGTCTGTCTGTCTGTCTGTCTGTCTGTCTGTCTGTCTGTCTGTCTGTCTGTGTCTCTCTCTCTCTCTCACACACACACACACACACACACACACACACACACACACACACACACACACACATTTAGGTGCTACTGATGTGGTGGAACAGAAAGTCAAGTGTTCTTGACAATTTATCAAACTCGAATGGATTTGAAATACATAAAAGAGTAAAATATATTTGTAACTGTTTTCTACGTAACAGCAATTGTCTTTAATTTGGTAAGGTTCAGTACACATTTGGCGTTTTAGACATTTGGACTTCTGAAGAATACAAAAATATGTTTTCATGAGTTCACTCATGTTCTGTAGATTGAGACTTGAGAGAAAGAAATGGGGAGCAATTGCTCCAAAGGGAGGAGAGAGGAGAGGGACATTACCACTTTCTCCAAAAAGAGAAGTTTGTCTTTGGGAAGAAAAAAGGAGTACACTGAAGGGAGGATAGCAGAGGGCAACAGTGGAGAAACGCTCTTTCAACAAAGGTCAGACCAATTTCCCTGAAATGGTTCAAGTCAGTTTTGCCTTGTGTTGTAGTACCAGGTTGAGGACATAGAGGCCAGTGTTACCTCTATCTCTCTCTGTCTCTCCTAGTCTTCCTGGCCTACAATCCCCAGTCTCCCCAGCCTACAATCCCCAGTCCCCCGGCCTACAATCCCCAGTCCCCCCGGCCTACAATCCACAGTCCCCCCGGCCTACAATCCCCAGTCCCCCAGCCTACAATCCCCAGTCTCCCCAGCCTACAATCCCCAGTCCCCCCGGCCTACAATCCCCAGTCCCCCCGGCCTACAATCCACAGTCCCCCCGGCCTACAATCCCCAGTCCCCCAGCCTACAATCCCCAGTCTCCCCAGCCTACAATCCCCAGTCTACAATCCCCAGTCTAAAATCCCCAGTCCCCCCAGACCTACAATCCCCAGTTCCTCCAGCCTACAATCCCCAGTCCCCCAGCCTACAATCCCCAGTCCCCCCAGCCTATAATCCCCAGACCCCCCGCCCTACAATCCCCAGTCCCCCCAGCCTACAATCCCCAGTCTCCCCGGCCTACAATCCCCAGTCTCCCCCGCCTACAATCCCCAGTCCCCCCGGCTTACAATCCCCAGTCTCCCCCGCCTACAATCCCCAGTCCCCCCAGCCTACAATCCCCAGTCCCCCCAGCCTACAATCCCCAGTCTCCCCAGCCTACAATCCCCAGTCTCCCCAGCCTACAATCCCCAGTCTCCCCAGCCTACAATCCCCAGTCCCCCCAGCCTACAATCCCCAGTCTCCCCAGCCTACAATCCCCAGTCTCCCCCGCCTACAATCCCCAGTCCCCCCAGCCTACAATCCCCAGTCTCCCCAGCCTACAATCCCCAGCCTACAATCCCCAGTCTCCCCAGCCTACAATCCCCAGTCCCCCCAGCCTACAATCCCCAGTCCCCCCGGCCTACAATCCCCAGTCTCCCCGGCCTACAATCCCCAGTCCCCCCGGCCTACAATCCCCAGTCTCCCCCGCCTACAATCCCCAGTCTCCACAGCCTATAATCCCCAGTCTCCCCAGCCTACAATCCCCAGTCTCCCCGGCCTACAATCCCCAGTCTCCCCAGCCTATAATCCCCAGTCCACCCAGCCATCAATCCCCATTCTCCCCAGCCTACAATCCCCAGTTTCCCCAGCCTACAATCACCAGTCTCCCCAGCCTATACTCCCCAGTCCCCCCAGTTTATAATCCCCAGTCCCCCCAGCCTATAATCCCCAGTCCCCCCAGCCTACAATCCCCAGTCCCCCCAGCCTACAATCCCCAGTCTCCCCAGCCTACAATCCCCAGTCCCCCGAGCCTACAATCCCCAGTCTCCCCAGCCTACAATCCCCAGTCCCCCCAGCCTACAATCCCCAGTCCCCCCAGACCTACAATCCCCAGTCTCCCCAGCCTACAATCCCCAGTCTCCCCGGCCTACAATCCCCAGTCTCCCCAGCCTACAATCCCCAGTCTCCCCAGCCTACAATCCCCAGTCTCCCCAGCCTACAATCCCCAGTCCCCCCAGCCTACAATCCCCAGTCTCCCCAGCCTACAATCCCCAGTCTCCCCCGCCTACAATCCCCAGTCCCCCCAGCCTACAATCCCCAGTCTCCCCAGCCTACAATCCCCAGCCTACAATCCCCAGTCTCCCCAGCCTACAATCCCCAGTCCCCCCAGCCTACAATCCCCAGTCCCCCCAGACCTACAATCCCCAGTCTCCCCAGCCTACAATCCCCAGTCTCCCCGGCCTACAATCCCCAGTCTTCCCTCCCAGCTGAGGGTGGAAGCAGTCTATGTGCCCCAGTGATCAGCAATCAGGAAGTAGGAGGTAACATCAACATCACTCAGAACAACGGTAAAAACAGAACTCTTCCACTTTCTTTACATGCTGTGAGGAAAAAGTTTCCTCTGAATAAAGTATGAATATAATAATGTGTCAATCAAGTCACCTTCAGAACTGTAGGAGAATATAATATATTTTCCTATTTTGTTAAATTTCTAGATGACTCCTCCCAGGTTGCACAATGCAGTGCCACGCTAAAAGGGTAAGTTGTCAAACGTTTTACTTTGTGCGCGTGTGATGTGGTGTGGGTGTAAATTAATAGTTTTTTTGGTTAAACCATCTCTCTTTTTCCGCAGTGAATTGCGTGGTGGTCTGTCCCCAGTGTCCAGAGAGACCCAGAGCGCATCAAGGAACACACACTACCACAACAGTATGAAGATAAAGACAAAACAAAGAAGACAAAATACATAATGAATGATAAATATATATACTTAATGCATTATTATGATGCATGACATAGGAGCTAATAGGTTATTTTGCATTGCGTATTATGCAGATGAATGCACATATAATGCATTATGAAGAGGGTATTCATAGGAGGTGTTGCCATAGGAGGTGTTGCCATAGGAGGTGTTGCCATAGGAGGTGTTGCCATAGGTGGTGTTACCATAGGAGGTGTTACCATAGGAGGTGTTACCATAGGAGGTGTTACCATAGGTGGTGTTACCATAGGAGGTGTTACCATAGGTGGTGTTACCATAGGAGGTGTTACCATAGGAGGTGTTACCATAGGAGGTGTTACCATAGGAGGTGTTACCATAGCCATAGGAGGTGTTACCATAGCCATAGGAGGTGTTGCCATAGGTGGTGTTACCATAGGAGGTGTTACCATAGGTGGTGTTACCATAGGAGGTGTTACCATAGCCATATGAGGTGTTACCATAGGAGGTGTTACCATAGGAGGTGTTACCATAGGAGGTGTTACCATAGCCATATGAGGTGTTACCATAGGAGGTGTTACCATAGGAGGTGTTACCATAGGAGGTGTTACCATAGCCATATGAGGTGTTACCATAGGAGGTGTTACCATAGGAGGTGTAACTATAGGAGGTGTTACCATAGGAGGTGTTACCATAGGAGGTGTTACCATAGGAGATGTTACCATAGGAGGTGTTACCATAGGAGGTGTTACCATAGGAGGTGTTACCATAGGAGGTGTTACTATAGGAGGAGTTACCGTAGGAGGTGTTACCATAGGAGTTGTTACCATAGCCATAGGAGGTGTTACCTTAGGAGGTGTTACCATAGCCATAGGAGGTGTTACCATAGGAGGTGTTACCATAGCCATAGGAGGTGTTACCTTAAGAGGTGTTACCAGAGGAGGTGTTACCAGAGGAGGTGTTACCAGAGGAGGTGTTACCATAGGAGGTGTTACCATAGCCATAGGAGGTGTTACCATAGGAGATGTTACCTTAGAAGGTGTTACCATAGGAGTTGTTACCATAGGAGGTGTTACCATAGGAGATGTTACCTTAGAAGGTGTTACCATAGGAGTTGTTACCATAGCCATAGGAGGTGTTACCTTAGGAGGTGTTACCATAGCCATAGGAGATGTTACCATAGGAGGTGTTACCATAGCAATAGGAGGTGTTACCTTTGGAGGTGATACCATAGGAGGTGTTACCAGAGGAGGTGTTACCAGAGGAGGTGTTACTATAGGATGTGTTACCATAGGAGGTGTTACCATAGGAGGTGTTACCATAGTCATAGGTGGTGTTACCATAGGAGGTGTTACCATAGGTGGTGTTACCATAGGAGGTGTTACCATAGGAGGTGTTACCATAGCCATAGGAGGTGTTACCATAGCCATAGGAGGTGTTACCATAGGAGGTGTTACCATAGGAGGTGTTACCATAGGAGGTGTTACTATAGGAGGTGTTACCATAGCCATAGGAGGTGTTACCAAAGGAGGTGTTACCATAGGAGGTGTTACCATAGGAGGTGTTACCATCGGAGGTATTACCGTAGGAGGTGTTACCATAGGAGGTGTTACCATAGGAGGTGTTACCATAGGAGGTGTTACCATAGCTATAGGAGGTGTTACCATAGGAGGTGTGACCATAGGAGGTGTTTCCATAGGAGGTGTTACCACAGGAGGTGTTACCATAGGAGGTGTTACCATAGCCATAGGAGGTGTTACCTTAGGAGGTGTTACCATAGCCATAGGAGGTGTTACCATAGGAGGTGTTACCATAGCCATAGGAGGTGTTACCTTAAGAGGTGTTACCAGAGGAGGTGTTACCAGAGGAGGTGTTACCAGAGGAGGTGTTACCATAGGAGGTGTTACCATAGCCATAGGAGGTGTTACCATAGGAGATGTTACCTTAGAAGGTGTTACCATAGGAGTTGTTACCATAGGAGGTGTTACCATAGGAGATGTTACCTTAGAAGGTGTTACCATAGGAGTTGTTACCATAGCCATAGGAGGTGTTACCTTAGGAGGTGTTACCATAGCCATAGGAGATGTTACCATAGGAGGTGTTACCATAGCAATAGGAGGTGTTACCTTTGGAGGTGTTACCATAGGAGGTGTTACCAGAGGAGGTGTTACCAGAGGAGGTGTTACTATAGGATGTGTTACCATAGGAGGTGTTACCATAGGAGGTGTTACCATAGTCATAGGTGGTGTTACCATAGGAGGTGTTACCATAGGTGGTGTTACCATAGGAGGTGTTACCATAGGAGGTGTTACCATAGCCATAGGAGGTGTTACCATAGCCATAGGAGGTGTTACCATAGCCATAGGAGGTGTTACCATAGGAGGTGTTACCATAGGAGGTGTTACCATAGGAGGTGTTACTATAGGAGGTGTTACCATAGCCATAGGAGGTGTTACCAAAGGAGGTGTTACCATAGGAGGTGTTACCATAGGAGGTGTTACCATCGGAGGTATTACCGTAGGAGGTGTTACCATAGGAGGTGTTACCATAAGAGGTGTTACCATAGGAGGTGTTACCATAGCTATAGGAGGTGTTACCATAGGAGGTGTGACCATAGGAGGTGTTTCCATAGAAGGTGTTACCACAGGAGGTGTTACCATAGGAGGTGTTACCATAGCCATAGGAGGTGTTACCGTATGAGGTGTTACCATAGGAGTTGTTACCATAGGAGGTGTTACCATAGGTGGTGTTACCATAGCCATAGGAGGTGTTACCATAGGAGGTGCTACCATAGGAGGTGTTACCATATGAGGTGTTACCATAGGAGGTGTTACCATAGGAGGTGTTACCATAGACATATGAGGTGTTACCATAGGAGGTGTTACCATAGGAGGTGTTACCATAGGAGGTGTTACCATAGCCATATGAGGTGTTACCATAGGAGGTGTTACCATAGGAGGTGTTACCATAGGAGGTGTTACCATAGCCATTTGAGGTGTTACCATAGGAGGTGTTACCATAGGAGGTGTTACTATAGGAGGTGTTACCATAGGAGGTGTTACCATAGGAGGTGTTACCATAGGAGGTGTTACAATAGGAGGTGTTACCATAGGAGGTGTTACAATAGGAGGTGTTACTATAGGAGTTGTTACCATAGGTGTTACCATAGGAGGTGTTACCATAGGAGGTGTTACCATAGGAGGTGTTACTATAGGAGGTGTTACCATAGGAGGTGTTACCATAGGAGTTGTTACCATAGCCATAGGAGGTGTTACCTTAGGAGGTGTTACCATAGCCATAGGAGGTGTTACCATAGGTGGTGTTACCATAGCCATAGGAGGTGTTACCTTAGGAGGTGTTACCAGAGGAGGTGTTACCAGAGGAGGTGTTACCAGAGGAGGTGTTACCATAGGAGGTGTTACCATAGCCATAGGAGGTGTTACCATAGGAGATGTTAACTTAGAAGGTGTTACCATAGGAGTTGTTACCATAGCCATAGGAGTTGTTACCTTAGGAGGTGTTACCATAGCCATAGGAGATGTTACCATAGGAGGTGTTACCATAGCAATAGGAGGTGTTACCTTTGGAGGTGTTACCAGAGGAGGTGTTACCAGAGGAGGTGTTACCAGAGGAGGTGTTACCATAGGAGTTGTTACCATAGCCATAGGAGGTGTTACCATAGGAGATGTTACCATAGGAGGTGTTACCATAGCCATAGGAGGTGTTACCATAGGAGGTGTTACCATAGGAGGTGTTACCATAGGAGGTGTTACCATAGCCATAGGAGGTGTTACCATAGGAGGTGTTACCACAGGAGGTGTTACCATAGGATGTGTTACCGAAGGAGGTGTTACCATAGGAGGTGTTACCATAGCCATAGGTGGTGTTACCATAGGATGTGTTACCATAGCCATAGGAGGTGTTACCATAGCCATAGGAGGTGTTACCATAGCCATAGGAGGTGTTACCATAGGAGGTGTTACCATAGGAGGTGTTACTATAGGAGGTGTTACCATAGCCATAGGAGGTGTTACCATAGGAGGTGTTACCATAGGAGGTGTTACCATCGGAGGTATTACCATCGGAAGTGTTACCATAGGAGGTGTTACCATAGGAGGTGTTACCATAGCTATAGGAGGTGTTACCATAGGAGAAGTTACCATAGGAGGTGTTACCATAGCCATAGGAGGTGTTACCATAGGAGGTGTTACCACAGGAGGTGTTACCACAGGAGGTGTTACCATAGGAGGTGTTACCATAGGAGGTGTTGCCATAGGAGGTGTTACCATAGCCATAGGTGGTGTTACCATAGGAGGTGTTACCATAGCCATAGGAGGTGTTACCATAGCCATAGGAGGTGTTACCATAGGAGGTGTTACCATAGGAGGTGTTACCATAGCCATAGGAGGTGTTACCATAGGAGGTGTTACCATAGGAGGTGTTACCATAGGAGGTATTACCATAGGAGGTGTTACCATAGGAGGTGTTACCATAGGAGGTGTTACCATAGCTATAGGAGGTGTTACCATAGGAGGTGTGACCATAGGAGGTGTTTCCATAGGAGGTGTTACCACAGGAGGTGTTACCATAGGAGGTGTTACCATAGCCATAGGAGGTGTTACCATAGGAGGTGTTACCATAGGAGATGTTACCATAGGAGGTGTTACCATAGGAGGTGTTACCATAGGAGGTGTTACCATAGGAGGTGTTACCATAGCCAGAGGAGGTGTTACCATAGCCATAGGAGGTGTTACCGTAGGAGGTGTTACCATAGGAGATGTTACCATAGGAGGTGTTACCATAGGAGGTGTTACCATAGGAGGTGTTACCATAGCCAGAGGAGGTGTTACCATAGGAGGTGTTACCATAGGAGGTGTTACCATAGGAGGTGTTACCATAGGAGGTGTTACCATAGCCATAGGAGGTGTTACCATAGGAGGTGTTACCATAGGAGGTGTTACCATAGGAGGTGTTACTATAGGAGGTGTTACCATAGCCATAGGAGGTGTTACCAAAGGAGATGTTACCATAGGAGGTGTTACCATAGGAGGTGTTACCATCGGAGGTATTACCGTAGGAGGTGTTACCATAGGAGGTGTTACCATAGGAGGTGTTACCATAGGAGGTGTTACCATAGCCATAGGAGGTGTTACCATAGGAGATGTTACCTTAGAAGGTGTTACCATAGGAGTTGTTACCATAGCCATAGAAGGTGTTACCATATGAGGTGTTACCATAGCAATAGGAGTTGTTACCTTAGGAGGTGTTACCATAGGAGGTGTTACCAGAGGAGGTGTTACCAGAGGAGGTGTTACCATAGGAGGTGTTACCATAGGAGGTGTTACCATAGCCATAGGAGGTGTTACCATAGGAGATGTTACCATAGGAGGTGTTACCATAGCCATAGGAGGTGTTACCATAGGAGGTGTTACCATAGGAGGTGTTACCATAGCCATAGGAGGTGTTACCATAGGAGGTGTTACCACAGGAGGTGTTACCATAGGAGGTGTTACTATAGGATGTGTTACCATAGGAGGTGTTACCATAGGAGGTGTTACCAAAGGAGGTGTTACCATAGGAGGTGTTACCATAGGTGGTGTTACCATAGGAGGTGTTACCATTGAAGGTGTTACCATTGGAGGTTTACCATAGCCATAGGAGGTGTTACCATAGCCATAGGAGGTGTTACCATAGCCATAGGAGGTGTTACCATAGGAGGTGTTACCATAGGAGGTGTTACTATAGGAGGTGTTACCATAGCCATAGGAGGTGTTACCATAGGAGGTGTAACCATAGGAGGTGTTACCATAGGAGGTGTTACCATCGGAGGTATTACCATAGGAGGTGTTACCATAGGAGGTGTTACCATAGGAGGTGTTACCATAGGAGGTGTTACCATAGCCATAGGAGGTGTTACCATATTAGGTGTGACCATAGGAGGTGTTTCCATAGGAGGTGTTACCACAGGAGGTGTTACCATAGGAGGTGTTACCATAGCCATAGGAGGTGTTACCGTAGGAGGTGTTACCATAGGAGATGTTACCATAGGAGGTGTTACCATAGGAGGTGTTACCATAGCCATAGGATGTGTTACCATAGGAGGTGTTACCATAGGAGGTGTTACTATAGGAGGTGTTACCATAGGAGATGTTACTATAGGATGTGTTACCATAGGAGGTGTTACCATAGGAGGTGTTAATATAGGAGGTGTTACCATAGCCATAGGAGGTGTTACCATAGGAGGTGTTACCATAGCCATAGGTGGTGTTACCATAGGAGGTGTTACCATAGGTGGTGTTACCATAGGAGGTGTTACCATCGGAGGTATTACCGTAGGAGGTGTTACCATAGGAGGTGTTACCATAGGAGGTGTTACCATAGGAGGTGTTTCCATAGGAGGTGTTACCATAGGAGGTGTTACCATAGCATAGGAGGTGTTATCATAGGAGGTGTTACCACAGGAGGTGTTACCATATGAGGTGTTACTATAGGAGGTGTTACCATAGGAGGTGTTACCATAGGAGGTGTTACCATAGCCATAGGTGGTGTTACCATAGGAGGTGTTACCATAGGTGGTGTTACCATAGGAGGTGTTACCATCGGAGGTATTACCGTAGGAGGTGTTACCATAGGAGGTGTTACCATAGGAGGTGTTACCATAGGAGGTGTTAACATAGGAGGTGTTACCATAGGAGTTGTTACCATAGCCATAGGAGGTGTTACCATAGGAGTTGTTACCATAGCCATTGGAGGTGTTGCCATATCCATAGGAGGTGATTCCATAGGAGGTGTTACCATAGGAGGTGTTACCATAGTCATAGGAGGTGTTATCATAGGAGGTGTTACCACAGGAGGTGTTACCATAGGAGGTGTTACTATAGGATGTGTTACCATAGAAGGTGTTACCATAGGAGGTGTTACCATAGCCATAGGTGGTGTTACCATAGGAGGTGTTACCATAGGTGGTGTTACCATAGGAGGTGTTACCATCGGAGGTATTACCGTAGGAGGTGTTACCATAGGAGGTGTTACCATAGGGGGTGATACCATAGGAGGTGTTACCATAGGAGGTGTTACCATCGGAGGTATTACCATAGGAGGTGTTACCATAGGAGGCGTTACCATAGGAGGTGTTACTATAGGAGGTGTTACCATAGGAGGTGTTACTATAGGAGATGTTACCATAGGAGGTGTTACCATAGGTGGTGTTACCATAGGAGGTGTTACCATAGGTGGTGTTACCATAGGAGGTGTTACCATAGGAGGTGTTACCATAGCCATAGGAGGTGTTACCATAGCCATGGGAGGTGTTACCATAGCCATAGGAGGTGTTACCATAGGAGGTGTTACCATAGGAGGTGTTACCATAGGAGGTGTTACCATAGGAGGTGTTACTATAGGAGGTGTTACCATAGGAGGTGTTACTATAGGAGATGTTACCATAGGAGGTGTTACCATAGGTGGTGTTACCATAGGAGGTGTTACCATAGGAGGTGTTACCATAGCCATAGGAGGTGTTACCATAGCCATGGGAGGTGTTACCATAGCCATAGGAGGTGTTACCATAGGAGGTGTTACCATAGGAGGTGTTACCATAGGAGGTGTTACTATAGGAGGTGTTACCATAGCCATAGGAGGTGTTACCAAAGGAGATGTTACCATAGGAGGTGTTACCATAGGAGGTGTTACCATCGGAGGTATTACCGTAGGAGGTGTTACCATAGGAGGTGTTACCATAGGAGGTGTTACCATAGGAGGTGTTACCATAGCCATAGGAGGTGTTACCATAGGAGATGTTACCTTAGAAGGTGTTACCATAGGAGTTGTTACCATAGCCATAGAAGGTGTTACCATATGAGGTGTTACCATAGCAATAGGAGTTGTTACCTTAGGAGGTGTTACCATAGGAGGTGTTACCAGAGGAGGTGTTACCAGAGGAGGTGTTACCATAGGAGGTGTTACCATAGGAGGTGTTACCATAGCCATAGGAGCTGTTACCATAGGAGATGTTACCATAGGAGGTGTTACCATAGCCATAGGAGGTGTTACCATAGGAGGTGTTACCATAGGAGGTGTTACCATAGCCATAGGAGGTGTTACCATAGGAGGTGTTACCACAGGAGGTGTTACCATAGGAGGTGTTACTATAGGATGTGTTACCATAGGAGGTGTTACCATAGGAGGTGTTACCAAAGGAGGTGTTACCATAGGAGGTGTTACCATAGGTGGTGTTACCATAGGAGGTGTTACCATTGAAGGTGTTACCATTGGAGGTTTACCATAGCCATAGGAGGTGTTACCATAGCCATAGGAGGTGTTACCATAGCCATAGGAGGTGTTACCATAGGAGGTGTTACCATAGGAGGTGTTACTATAGGAGGTGTTACCATAGCCATAGGAGGTGTTACCATAGGAGGTGTTACCATAGGA
This sequence comes from Salmo trutta, assembly GCF_901001165.1. Classification (NCBI taxonomy): domain Eukaryota; kingdom Metazoa; phylum Chordata; class Actinopteri; order Salmoniformes; family Salmonidae; genus Salmo; species Salmo trutta. Next base: position 10,388,405 of record NW_021822911.1, on the reverse strand, counting down.
GGTGTTACCATAGGAGGTGTTACCATCGGAGGTATTACCATAGGAGGTGTTACCATAGGAGGTGTTACCATAGGAGGTGTTACCATAGGAGGTGTTACCATAGCCATAGGAGGTGTTACCATATTAGGTGTGACCATAGGAGGTGTTTCCATAGGAGGTGTTACCACAGGAGGTGTTACCATAGGAGGTGTTACCATAGCCATAGGAGGTGTTACCGTAGGAGGTGTTACCATAGGAGATGTTACCATAGGAGGTGTTACCATAGGAGGTGTTACCATAGCCATAGGATGTGTTACCATAGGAGGTGTTACCATAGGAGGTGTTACTATAGGAGGTGTTACCATAGGAGATGTTACTATAGGATGTGTTACCATAGGAGGTGTTACCATAGGAGGTGTTAATATAGGATGTGTTACCATAGCCATAGGAGGTGTTACCATAGGAGGTGTTACCATAGGAGGTGTTACCATAGGAGATGTTACTATAGGAGGTGTTACTATAGGAGGTGTTACTATAGGAGGTGTTACCATAGGAGGTGTTACCATAGGAGGTGTTACCATAGTAGATGTTACTATAGAAGGTGTTACTATAGGAGGTGTTACTATAGGAGGTGTTACAATAGGAGGTGTTACCATACGCATAAGACACACACTTAATCTTCTCCTTTCCCCCTTCTGATAACCAAGTAGTGAACCGCATCTCTGCATGTCTGGCAGACATATCAGTGTGGATGACGGACCACCACCTCAAGCTGAACCTCGGCAAGACGGAGCTGCTCTTCCTCCTGGGGAAGGACTGCCCGTTCTATGATCTCGCCATCACGGTTGACAACTCCATTGTGTCCTCCTCCCAGAGTGCTAAGAGCCTTGGCGTGACCCTGGACAACACCCTGTCGTTCTCCTCTAACATCAAGGCGGTGACCCGATCCTGTAGGTTCATGCTCTACAACATTCGCAGAGTACGACCCTGCCTCACACAGGAAGCGGCGCAGGTCCTAATCCAGGCACTTGTCATGTCCCGTCTGGGTTACTGCAACTCGCTGTTAGCTGGGCTCCCTGCCTGTGCCATTAAGACCCTACAACTCATCCAGAAAGCCGCAGCCCGTCTGGTGTTCAACCTTCCCAAGTTCTCTCACGTCACCCCGCTCCTCCGCTCTCTCCACTGGCTTCCAGTTGAAGCTCGCATCCGCTACTAGACCATGGTGCTTGCCTACGGAGCTGTGAAGGGAACGGCACCTCCATACCTTCAGGCTCTGATCAGGCCCTACACCCAAACAAGGGCACTGCGTTCATCCACCTCTGGCCTGCTGGCCCCCCTACCTCTGAGGAAGCACAGTTCCCGCTCAGCCCAGTCAAAACTGTTCGCTGCTCTGGCACCCCAATGGTGGAACAAGCTCCCTCACGACGCCAGGACAGCGGAGTCAATCACCACCTTCCGGAGACACCTGAAACCCCACCTGTTTAAGGAATACCTGGGATAGGATAAAGTAATCCTTCTAACCCCCCCCCCCCTTAAAAGATTTAGATGCACTATTGTAAAGTGGTTGTTCCACTGGATATCATAAGGTGAATGCACCAATTTGTAAGTCGCTCTGGATAAGAGCGTCTGCTAAATGACTTAAATGTAATGTAATGTAAATGTATTCTTTGAAGGTGGAAGGAGCCACAGTTATACACCTGAACCTGCTTACTGCACAACACAATCCATCAATCAGATTGATACATGAGTGTGTAGGTGTGGGTTATAGGGTGTTTAATTGTTCTACATTTTTTCAATATGGGTGATTTAAAATAGCCTGTTTTGTTTTTGCACAGACATCACACCCTTACCTACACAGCACCCTCACCTGAGAAGTAGAAATCAAAGGGAGAGAAACTAGGAATTGAATAACTGTAGTTGACATAGCTCAGTAAATGGAAGAATACTCTTATTGAAATGTGAATGGCTCTTAAAAGAGCCTTTGGTTGTGCATAGTGTAGTCTATGGTGTTGCCAGGGAACAGCACCCTCTTTGAAGAAGTTGGAGGTGAAGATCTCCTGCACACGGATTGCCTCTCTTGCTGCGTTGTTGGACCCCATCCTTGAAACATCCTGCAGAGCAGCAGACTCCTCCTCTGGCACACGGCGGCGATCTGCAGATCCCCTCCTGGTCCTCGTGTCCATCCTCATGAAGTTATGCAGGACACAGGTAGCCTTCACACACCTGAATTCCTCCAGGAGGCAGTCCCAGATGACCCTGGTCACCCAACCTTGCAGTGCCCTACACGGTAACTGTAGGCAATCGTTTTGAAGGAATCTCCAGTTACAGGGTCTCTGTAGGAATATGGAAGACAATGTCATTATTAGACTGTTACATCACCAGGTCATTGTGGATTACTGAAGTATAATATCCCTGATAACAAATCATGATAACATTGGATTGATAGATGCATGGGCACACATATGTACATGTGTAGCATGTGACAATAACAGGATCATATCAAGGATGGCATCACAAATGAATACATAAATACCACTTGAAGCTTGATGATGAGTTGATCATTTGAATCAGCTGTGCAGTGTGAAGGCAAAAACCAAAATGTGCCCCTCTGAGTCCCCAGGACTGAGAACCAGGACTGAGAACCACTGCTCTTCATTGGGACCTCTTCATATGTAGACTGGCTTTCATAGAGCTCTTTATCTGAGGACAGAAAACCTCACAAGAAACAGACTTCATTATAGTCAAATTACACCACACTGAATATTATGTTACTATTATCTCCGTCCTCACTTCTAGGGACAGGAACTACACAAAAGTACCTGCCCTATCCAGAATAGCCTCCTCTCTCACTGACAGTTGGGGCTGCTATCCTTTCACCCTCCTCCATGGCTGCTAGCTAGCTACCTACAAATGCATTTGGAGTTTGTTTTTTACAGTGATAAATACATCAAGATAGATAGCTAATATGAAGTTAGGTAGATGGTGAAGTTTAATTCAATTAGCTAGCTATCTATCTATACAGTATGTGTAGTTGGCTAGATAGATAGCTCATTTAGCAGCTCATTTGAGTTAGCCTGCACTGTAGCTAGTTAGCTAATAATACATCGTTGTTTTTTACATTTTCAAAATCTATTTACTTACTTACTTGAATAGGTTCTTCCAGCCATGTGGACAACTGGAAACAGGGCAGTAAAGTTTGTCACCAGAGTGATTTAGAGGATATTACTATTGAACTATGTACCCATTTAATAACCAGACCTTCATACAAACTTGCTCTGCTGAATTCTTGATTGAGTCACAATGGGCGGCCTAAGAGGCATCTAGTCCATCTGCTGACTGGACGCAGTTCAGTAAAATGTACATTTTATCTTCAGACAACAAGTTAAAGGGGTCAAATACTTATTTCCCTCATTAAAATGCAAATCATTTTATAACATTTTTGACATGCGTCTTTCTGGATTTTTTGTTGTTGTTATTCTGTCTCTCATTGTTCAAATAAACCATTAAAATTATAGACTGATCATTTCTTTATCAGTGAAAGTGTAAGTGGGCAAACGTACAAAATCAGCAGGGGATCAAATACTTTTTTCCCCCACTGTATCTCAGTCTATGCTGCTCTGACATTGTTTATCCATATATTTATATATTCCTAATTCCATTCCTTTACTTAGATTTGTGTGTATTAGGTATTTGTTGTGAAATTGTTAGATATTACTTGTTAGATATTCCTGCACTGTGGGAACTAGAAGGACAAGCATTTCACTACACCTGCAATAACATCTGAACACCTGTATGTGACCAACAACATTTGATTTGTTATGAAGGTCATTTGTGTAAAATGTACTTTTCCCCACTCATTCACCCCATCTCTTTACATTGCTTATGCATAATCAGTGGCCTGACTGTGTCCAGACTATGTCAAAGCCCCATCCTGGTAGATCTGAACCTAATGCAGCTTGGAGTGATCAGATGACAGAAGTCACATTTAGATGCCAAGTGTATTTGAGGCACAGATGCTACATATCTATTACATTGAGTGTTTTATATAATATGACTAAATGTATTTCTTTCTTTCTGTGTTGCAGGGGCAGAAATGGAACAGCAATGCCACAGAACATGACATAACCAGAGCTGTGGGAGACCACCTCAAGCCCCTGGTAGAGCCGGGGGTGGTGTTTACCACTCCACCACGCCTTCAGCAGGCTGGAAAAGTGGGATTGATCTGTTTTTCATACTAAGATGGACCAAGAGTTTGTTGATTGGTCAGTCATTGGGTAATTTGTTTTACAATGTGTTCAAATAAAATCAAGCTTTATTTATACAGCACATGTCAGACATTGATGCAACACAACGGCTTCACAGGAAAAAACAATGAAAATAAACATAAATATGTAGTACACAAATACAAGGATAAAAAACAGAAGACTAACAACTGAAATACTAATGAGCATTCTAAGGAAATGCCATTGATTAAAATATCAACAATATGATGCTATATTCAACCCAAAATATAACTTGTTTTTAGGAGGGGCTCTGAAAGACACTATGGGGGTGTCCACTGAAAGTTGACTAGTAACAACAACTGGGACCTAAAAGACACCCACCATGAGACCCACTAAATCTGCCCAAGAAGAGGCAAACAAAAGAAAAACCCACACCAAACTTAAAGACAGGAAGCAAACCAAAAAGGTGGAGCAACTAAAGGTGTTGACACTCCACATGTATCAAGACAACTGGAGCACTGGGCCAGACACTCTTAAATAGAACCTGGACCAGCTCAGGTGAAACACCTTCCCACTAACGAGATGGACAAGCCAGCACAGGTGTAACACATACTGACTAACGAGGTGATACCAATCAGTGCGTCCTACGTGCTAACGAGCTAGACGTGCTAACGAGCTAGACGTGCTAACGAGCTAGACGTGCTAACGAGCTAGACGTGCTAACGAGCTAGACGTGCTAACGAGCTAGACGTGCTAACGAGCTAGACGTGCTAAAGTCCAACCTCAAAACATAAATGGAAAAACCAAAGCCTGTAACACCTTCCCCCTTATGACAACAAATATATCCTATATTTTTGTTGGACAAGTTTGCTCACCACCAACAGAAAACAACTTCCATTTCACATTATAATTAACTACAATGCTTCACCTTCACCAATATAAACATGGTGTCTACTGGCTGTCAACAATTAAAAACAACAAAAAACACGTATTTCTAAATAATAATATATCCTAAAACTCTCTAGCTTCTAGAACTCTCGTCTTCCTAAAACTCACTAGCTTCTAGAACTCTCGTCTTCCTAAAACTCACTAGCTTCTAGAGCTCTCGTCCCGTTGGAACAAGCCCAAACAAAAATCAAATCAAATTGTATTAGTCATGTCTGATTTCAAGAGCAAACTCCTGCAATATCTCGATAGGCATGTTGTTGGATCGGGCCCAGTCCCCAATGTCATGCTCTAGTACATTTGGGTTGGCACATCTAAGAATGATCCCTGATATTCTAAATGCAGGGCAACAATGTCAATATAATTGTACCCAAAAATTGTCAGTTGGTTGCATAAATAATTATGATTACTAAATGTTACATAATTGTAAATATTAAATATCAAACCAAATGTACACCCCTTTGTTAATATGTATTGGCAAAAATTAAATTAAGGGTGAGGCATGAAATAATAAAACTTATCTTTTGTCAGGCTGGATGTTTGAAATATGAGGTGATTTGAGTCATGCTTCTTCAGTAGTGGAATAAAGACAATTAGCATTTGAATGTTGTAAAGAAATACTGGAGTGATGTAGGATTGTTAATAAAATTGATTATAGACCAATTTATTATACTGCGTCCATGTGAATAGGCTGCAAGTACGTTGAAATGAAGCTGTTTTCAAGTCATTGAAAAAACGACCAGAAAAGACCTCTTTTCAACTTTCACTTTCAACTACAACCGAACATATATTGGACATCTGGCATAGTCTTATTTTCAACGTCTTTTGAATTACATTTTGCTAAATGGGAATAGCGCAATGTCTAAACAGTTACCGTTGTAAGGTGTCCAAATCAATAACCAATGTTTAGAAACAGTTTGGGATATACTGAAAACCTAAACATTTTGAAGTGTTGCATTTTGATTCCAGTGGGTCACCAACGTGGTAAGTGTAATACATTTTTTTTGTCACTTTTTATTAAATCTCATAAATAGTAACTCTTCCATTTCAGAGCCTGGATTTTCCCCCTGAGGCTAATATCCATATCATGTTGAAATCAATAGAACAGGGGACAAACGTTTAGGGTTCTACATTGTGACATCATTAAAATACTCCTACTACAATGTTAAAACATTCTACATTGTGACATCATTAAAATACTCCTACTACAATGTTAAAACATTCTACATTGTGACGTTAAATCATTGATATCATGAAACAACTCCTTCATGTATGTATTTTCTGATGTTTAATCAGAGATCTTTTATCAGAGTATTTCTTCCCACATTGATTACAGCCATAAGATTTCTCTCCTGTGTGTGTTCTCTGGTGTTTAGTTAGACAGCTAGATGTAGTAAAACTCTTCTCACATTGATCACAGCTAAAAGGTTTCTCTCCAGTGTGTATTCTCTGGTGTGATTTCAGGGTTTGTAGCCCAATAAAACTCTTCCCACAGTGATCACAGCCATAAGGTTTCTCTCCTGTGTGTGTTCTCTGGTGTATAGTTAGACAGCTAGATGTAGTAAAACTCTTCCCACAGTGATCACAGCTATAAGGTTTCTCTCCTGTGTGTGTCCGCTGGTGTACTATCAGGTTGCTTAGCTGAGTAAAACTCTTCCCACATTGATCACAGCCATAAGATTTCTCTCCTGTGTGTATTCTCTGGTGTAGTTAGACAACTAGATGTAGTAAAACCCTTCCCACATTGATCACAGCTAAAAGGTTTCTCTCCTATGTGTACCCGCTGGTGTCCTATCAGGGTGCTTAGCTGAGAAAAACTCGTCCCACATTGATCACAGCCAAAAGGTTTCTCTCCAGAGTGTATTCTCTGGTGTGATTTCAGGGTTTGTAGCAGAATAAATCTCTTCCCACATTGATCACAGCCGTAAGGATTCTCTCCTGTGTGTGTTCTCTGGTGTATAGTTAGATAGCTAGATGTAGTAAAACTCTTCCCACATTGATCACAGCTAAAGGGTTTCTCTCCTGTGTGTGTTCTCTGGTGCATAGTTAGATTGCTAGATGTAGTAAAACTCTTCCAACATTGATCACAGCTATAAGGTTTCTCTCCTGTGTGTGTTCTCTGGTGTGATTTCAGGGTTTGTAGCAGAGTAAAACTCTTCCCACATTGATCACAGCCGTATGATTTCTCTCCTGTGTGAATTCTTTGATGTATTTTAAGGTTTGATGAAGAGTTGAATCTTTTCCCACAGTCAGAGCAGCAGTGAGATTTCTTCCCTGTGGGTCTCTGCTGGTGTTTCTTGAGGAGTTCTGATCTGGAGAGACTCTTCTCTGCCTCGTCAGCATCATGATGTTGTTGAGGCTCCACAGAGGATCCACGATAGTCACGTCTCTCTCCTGTGTGAACAACAAAGTCAGACAGATGGTTAAAGGCCCACAACAGCAGAAATCCACTGTTTATTTGAGGTAAAAGGTGATGTCCAGATCATACCCATGAAGTTGTACAACAATTGACGTCTTTAATTTGAAAATTAAGACAGTCAAGAAATATCAGGGACACCAGGCCTGGTTTTCATAGATGTTTTTGAAAAGGATATGGATAAAGTACGACTGGAGTTTATATATAAATGCCTAGAATATTTCAATTTTGGAGAATCTCTTATAAAATGGGTTAAAGTTATGTATAGTAACCCTAGGTGTAAAGTAGTAAATAATGGCTACATCTCAGAAAGTTTATACTATCTAGAGGAGTAAAACAAGGTTGTCCACTATCGGCATATTTATTTATTATTGCCATTGAAATGTTAGCTGTTAAGATTAGATCAAACAATAATATTAAGGGATTAGAAATCCGTGGCTTAAAAACCAAGGTGTCATTGTACGCCAATGATTCATGTTCTTTTAAAACCACAATTAGAGTCTCTCTACGGCTTCATAGAGGATCTAGATACTTTTGCTATCCTCTCTGGATTAAAACCAAATTATGATAAGTGATATGATACTACGTATTGGATCACAAAAAAATGCAAATTTTACATTACCATGTAGTCACTCCAATAAATTTTTATAGAAAGTTAGCAAAAACAGATAAGATCTTGCTACCATGGAAAGGAAAATACCTGTCTATTTGTGGAAAAATCACCCTGATTAACTCTTTAATCATATCACAGTTTACCCATTTGCTTATGGTTTTGCCTACACCTAGTGACCTGCTTTTTAAATTATATGAACAAAAAAGATTCCATTTTATTTGGAATGGCAAGCCAGATAAAATTAATAGGGCCTATTTATATAACGAATATGCATTCGGAGGGCAGAAATTATTAAATATTGAAGCATTAGACCTCACTAAAGGCATCAGTCATACCAAAGTTATATTTAAATCCAAACTGGTTTTCTAGTAAATTGGTACAAATGTCTCATCCTATGTTCAAGAAGGGCCTTATTCCCTTTACTCAGATTACACCTGCCCACTTTCGGTTGTTTGAAAAGGAAATAATCTCCAAAATATCTTTATTTTTTTTAAACAAGCCTTAGAAAGTTGGTTGCAATTTCAGTTTAATCCACCTGAAACAAATAATACAACAAATAATACAACAAATATTGTGGTTAAATTCAAATACAATAATTTATTTTAAAAAACTGTATTTTTCGAAGACATTTAAAAAAAATGTATAATTTTAGTGAATGATATTATAAATAGGACTGGTGGAGTGATGTCACACGTGCAGCTAACACAGACATATGGAAATGTCTGCTCTACCCAAAATTACAACGAATTAATTGCAGCATAACCACAAAAATGGAAGAGGCAAGTAGAAGAGGAAAAAAGTAAGGAACTTGTGTCGGCCCTGTATTAAAGAACATAAATGGTTAAAGAAAAGTGTGATAAATAAAAACATATACCAATTTCATTTAACCTCTCTCGGGAAATCGAACCACGTTGTCCGATTTCCAAAAGACTTTACAGCGAAAGCAAAACATTAGATTATATTAGGAGAGTACATCGACACAATAACCACACAGCCATTTTCTAAGCAACTAGCATGCATCACAAATACCCAAAACACAGCTAAATGAAGCACTAACCTTTGACGATCTTCCTCAGATGACACTCCTAGGACATTATGTTATACAATGCATGCATTTTTTTTGTTCGATAAAGTTCATATTTATATATAAAAACAGCATTTTACATTGGCGCGTGACATTCAGAAAATATTTTGCCTCCAAAACTGCCGGTGAATCAGCACTACGATTTACAGATATACTATTCAAAAACCTTGATAAAATATTAAACTGTTATTCAAAGAATTATAGATAAACATCTCCTGAATCGAACCACGTTGTCCGATTTCAAAAAGGCTTTACAGGGAAAGCAAAACATTACATTATGTTAGGATACCACCACAGCAACAGAGTAACAAAACAGCCATTTTCTTAGCGTTTTCAAAGCAACGGTAGCCATCCAAAAGCAGAAAACCAGCTAAAATGAAGTACTAACCTTTGACAATCTTCATCAGATGACACTCCTAGGACATCATGTTACACAAAACATGCATTTTTTGTTCTATCAAGTTCATATTTATATCCAAAAACAGCATTTTACAGTGGCGCGTGAAGTTCAGAAAATATTTAGCCTCCAAAACTGCCGGTGAATCAGCGCTACAATTGACAAAAATACTATTCAAAAACCTTCAGAAAATATTAAACTGTCATTCAAAGAATTATAGATTAACATCCCCTGAATGCAACCGCATTGCCAGATTTCAAATAACTTTACTGGGAAATAACACTTTGCAATAATCTGAGTACTGTGCTCAGAAAAATACACTAGGCGATACAGATAGCCGCCATGTTGGAGTCAACTAAATTAATAAATAGTATTAGAAATATTCACTTACCTTTGATGATCTTCATCAGAAGGCACTTCCAGGAATCCCAGGTACTCAACAAATGTTGTTTTGTTCGATAAAATCCATAATTTATATGCAAATAGCTCCTTGTTGTTCGCGCGTTCAGTTCAGCTACTCAAAATGTCGGAAGCACGGCGAAAATGTGACGATGAAAGTTAAAAAAAAATGTATTTACGTTTGTTCAAACATGTCAAACATATTACCGGACGGTTCCTGTGTCTTGAAAAAGGTTTTGGAACGGAACATCCTCTCTCGTGAACGCGCCCCAATGAAGTGATGTCATTCTCTGGGTGACAAACTTCCCAGGCTTCTCATTCGGTCTCTGTTCATCGTAGACGCTTCAAACAACTTTCTAAAGACTGTTGACATCTAGTGGAAGCCATAGGAAGTGCAAAATGAACCCTAACTCACCGTGTGTTTGATTGGCAATGACTTGAAAGGACTACAAGCACCAGAATTCTCACTTCCTGGTTAGATTCTTCTCAGGTTTTTGCCTGCCATATGAGTTCTGTTATACTCACAGACATCATTCAAACAGTTTTAGAAACTTCAGAGTGTTTTCTATCCAAATCTACTAATAATATTTATATTCCAGTTCCTGGGCCCGAGTAGTAGGCCGTTTAATTTGGGTACGTTTTTCATCCGGCCGTGAAAATACTGCCCCCTACCCAAGAGAGGTTAAGGACCAAAAAACTGATAGCTGTGCCATATAAATTGGAAAATAGTTGGGAAGAGATTTTCGATGTGCCCATTCCATGGCACATGGTTTATGAATTGATACGCAAAACAACGCCGGATTCAAAACTTTGAATTTTTCCATTTAAATTACTATACAAAATTCTTGCAACTAATAGAATGTTATATATATGGGGGATACAATCTTCCCAGCTCTGCAGATTCTGCTGTGAGGAGGCAGAGTCATTAGATCATTTATTTTAGTATTGTCCATATGTAGCTCGTTTTTGATCACAGGTCCAGGAATGGCTGAAAAATTGCAACATTTGCCTAGAACTAACGCTGCAGATAGCAGTACTGGGTGATTTGAAAAGCCATAGTCAATCAATCAATAATATAATAATTATTTTAGCAAAAAAATGTATTTGTAATTTACAATCTGTAGAAGCTATGTGAATAGAAAGGTTCAATTGTTTTGTGAAGCATCATAGCACAGTTGAAAAATATATGGCAAATAGAAATCCGAAATGGATGATGTTGATGGATAGATGGGAGGGGTTGAATGGAGCTGAAGGGTGGGACTAATAACAAGATAAACAATGTAAAACATACGGGGTCTGTAAAATGTATATAGGTTCAGAACCTTTGTGATATAGCACAGTTACAAATATAAATCAAACTGGATGGACATCAGAAATAGAGGAAGGACTAAAAACAAACAAAAAATAACTATTGTAAAATAGACTGTCTGTAAAATGTGTATAAGATGAATAAATTGAAGGTAAAAGCCGAAGTGTTTCTTAGTTTACTCCAATTGGGCGATCGGTGGTAGGGTTTGCAGGGAATAAGAATAAAGGTATATTCTTTAAAAAAGTATCTATGTCTATATAGGTATGTGTATGTAAATATGTGTATATGTATGCATGCGTGTATGGAAATATACACAGTGGGGCAAAAAAGTATTTAGTCAGCCACCAATTGTGCAAGTTTTCCCACTTAAAAAGATGAGAGAGGCCTGTAATTTTCATCATAGGTACACCTCAACTATGACAGACAAAATGAGAAAAAAAATACAGAAAATCACATTGTTGATTTTTTATGAATTTATATGCAAATTATAGCACACACAATTTGGATACAGAAACTCCTACCTGCTAATGAGGAAACCACTAGTTATGGATGTAGTGTATCTGGTAATGAGGAAACCACCAGTTATGGATGTAGTATATCTGGTAATGAGGAAACCACTAGTTATGGATGTAGTATATCTGGTAATGAGGAAACCACTAGTTATAGATGTAGTATATCTGGTAATGAGGAAACCACTAGTTATGGTTGTAGTATATCTGGTAATGAGGAAACCACTAGTTATGGATGTAGTATATCTGGTAATGAGGAAACCACTAGTTATGGATGTAGTATATCTGGTAATGAGGAAACCACTAGTTATGGATGTAGTATATCTGGTCATGAGGAAACCCCTAGTTATGGATGTAGTATATCTGGTAATGAGGAAACCAGTAGTTATGGATGTAGTATATCTGGTAATGAGGAAACCACTAGTTATGGATGTAGTATATCTGGTAATGAGGAAACCACTAGTTATGGATGTAGTATATCTGGTAATGAGGAAACCACTAGTTATGGATGTATTCTGAATGAAAGATCAGGAGTGCTACTCAAGGAAACATGAAGCTCTGTTGTCTATTCACTAATTCACCACAGTGGGGAAACTTACAGGCTGCCAGCAAAAACAGCCTCCATTTCCAGGTTGCTTATGAGTATATTTCACACTACTTTGGATTATAATTGTTAGGCTCATTTGAATGTCCTGCTTAATATAATATGTGTTGTCGCAAATCAACTGCTTTATACTTTAAAAAAAAACACTTCAACCAGTAAAATGCTCCTTGACTAGCTTTGCTACCAGTCTGTCAATGAGCGTTTGTAAAATAAATGTACCCAAATTGGCCCATAACGTCACCTAACAACAACATAGACCTACTGTAGGACCCATAACTTCACCTAACAACAACATAGACCTACTGTAGGACCCATAACTTCACCTAACAAAAACATAGACCTACTGTAGGACCCATAACTTCACCTAACAACAACATAGACCTACTGTAGGACTCATAACTTCACCTAACAATAACATAGACCTACTGTAGGACCCATAACAATAACATAGACCTACTGTAGGACCCATAACTTCACCTAACAATAACATAGACCTACTGTAGGACCCATAACTTCACCTAACAATAACATAGACCTACTGTAGGACCCATAACTTCACCTAACAACAACATAGACCTACTGTAGGACCCATAACTTTATCTAACAACAACATAGACGTAGGACTATAAATCATTTAATATTTCAGGTGAAACATGGAAACTAAAATGTCTTTGTTATGACATTTAATAAACAACAACATAGACCTACTGTAGGACCCATAACTTCACCTAACAATAACATAGACCTACTGTAGGACCCATAACTTCACCTGACAACAACATAGACCTACTGTAGGACCCATAACTTCACCTAACAATAACATACACCTACTGTCGGACCCATAACTTCACCTAACAACAAATATAGGAAAATAGCTCTGTGTGTTGTGCAATAGCCTATCCATCAAGGAACAGTTCTCTACACATTATGAGCTAAGTATCTCTGTGTCCAGACAGACTAACGAGACCCTACTGTAAATCAAGCAGACAATAACACTTTATAAACATCAATTTGGTAGGGATGTTGGATTCAAAGTGGAGCACGGCATAACTGTCTTTACCTGTGTAATGAATGAAGAAGCACTTTGGTTGTTGTTGCATGTGGTGATGTTTGTCATGTGACTGTCATTCAGAAAATTATTTCCTGGATCAGCAAACGATAGTTGAACATGTGACTGTAACTAAACAGCTACAGTATTAAGAATTATGTGTAATTATTGAAGAACCACATTAATGACTGTATCCATTTGGGTGTTGTCAATAAAGTTAAGGTGACTCTCGGTTAGAACCATTGGATTTAGTAAACTGAAATGATTTAGGATTTCTGTGCCCATGAAAACTGTTTTCCCAGCGTAACATAAGGAGACACTAAATGTTACGTAGTTAGAGAGCATTTCAGAGATCTGAATACAGAAAACTGTCCTAACAGGACAATAACCTAAACCACAAGGCCAAATCTACACTGGAGGAGCTTACCAAGATGACATTGAATGTTCCTGAGTGGCCTAGTTACAGTTTGGACTTAAATCGTCTTGAAAGTCTATGGCAAGACTTGAAAATGCCTTTCTAGCAATGATCAACAACCAACTTGACAGAACAGGAAGGATTTTAAAAAGAATAATGAATATTCACATGAAGATCAGTCGCCTATTGGATGACATCACAACTTCCCATCAAGCCAACTCCTTGGAGGCCTTACTATGACATCACTCACTCCTTCTAGTTTGCAGTTGTTAAAAAAAAACACTATTTTGCTCAAAACATTTATTTGTTTCCTTTTAGTGTGTTTATACTTTACTGTATTTATATATCACTTTTCAACAGGAAAAGTTTAAAAATCCCTGGAGGACGTCATGAACAATTCACACAGTACAAAAACATATTTCAGTGTAGAATGCCCTTTTAAAAATCACACATTAGTTCAACAACTGCAGAGTTTGTGTCCCTGTTTTATTAGATAGTACTCACTGTATTTACTGGTGTTAATCAGATCAATGTCCCTGTTTTATAAGATAGTACTCACTGTATTTACTGGTGTTAATCAGATCAATGTCCCTGTTTTATTAGATAGTACTCACTGTATTTACTGGTGTTTATCAGATCAATGTCCCTGTTTTATTAGATAGTACTCACTGTATTTACTGGTGTTAACCAGACCTCCAGTCTTCTCTTCTTCGTCCTCCTCTAATGTGACAGTAATCTCCCCCTCTTCATCCTTCATTCCAAAAACGTCTTCATCTTGTTTCACTTCATCCTCCACTCCAAAAACTGCATCATCCTCCTTTTTATTCACAGTAACATCCCCCTCATCTTTCACTCTGAACGCGTCTTTCTCTTCATCTTTCACTGTAACAGCCTCACCCTCTACTTGTTTTTGTAGTGTGACATCCTCCTCTTCCTCTTTCACGACAACGTTGAGCCAAAGTCCCTCTTCCTCCTCCTCTTTCACCAGAGCTTCTTTCTCCGTCCAGCAGACCTCTTCTTCTTTAACAGGAGGAGAGTAGTTTAGTGAACTCATGGTCGGGGATAATAGCTAGTTAGCATTAGCGACTAGACTAGTGCTAACTTAACCAGCCAGCTAGTTGACTTACAACGTAAATATTCAATTAAATGGGGTAGCTAGTTGTTTCCACATAAGTATGTCTAAAGCAAAGTGGTAAATGAACCACGAAATTGTCCAAACAGCTTGAATGTTCCGACTTTGTTGGCTAGCGAGCTACCGAGGTGGCTGCAGTTGTTGAAGAAGCGTTCCGTCCACTAGATTATACGTCACACTAGAAACATCGCCTGAAAGACACATATCGCCATATGCTGTCTGAAGGGAGGAAACGCAGTTGAGGAGGGAAAACTATTTTTCTTCTTCATTGAATTATAATATTATAAAGCAGTTTAGGGAAACGTTTTTTTCCTCTCCATTAAATATGAATATTATATTAACACGTATAAAGAGCAACAAGTGTTGTTTGATTAGTTCAGATTTTTTTATGAGAATTTTAAATAAACTCTACATCTACTCCACATCTGTATTTCTGACTCAGTCAAATATCTAGATATCAAAATAAGCACCTAGTTATTGATACCCTTGATAAAGATGAGCAAAAATTACTGTATGAAATAAATAAATAAACTTTACCCACTACCAGGATATTTTAGCCCATAACCTGGTTCCCTCTCTGCTAGGAGGCTGAAACTTGGCCATAAGTGGATCTTCCAGCAAGACACATTAACATCCACATAGAAATGGTTAATTTGGCACAAAAGCAACATTTTCAATTGCCAACTCCATTTAGAACCTGTGGTTTGAATTGAACAGGGCAGTCCATAAGCGCAGGCAAAATATATCAAGGACCTGGAGAGATTCTGTTTGGAGGAATGGTCTAAGATCCCACCCAATGTGTTCTTTAATCTCATAAAACATTTCAGTGTCGTTATTCTCCCAAGGGGAGGGTGAGTATGGAAAACATGGGTGGCAATAATTCAGACCCCTGCCTTTTGAGAATTACATGTTAAACTAAATCTCTTTCTCTGAGCAATTGTACTAGTATAAAATATAACTTCCCCCCAAAAATGTTTTACATACAATATAGATCAGTATTTTAATTCTTTATTTTATAGAGTTGTTTTTGCTCATCTTTATCAAGGGTGTCAACAATTTTGTCCCCCACTGTACCTCCATACATGGTGTAACAATACATCATGTAGATGTACAGTGAGGGAAAAAAGTATTTGATCCCCTGCTGATTTTGTACGTTTGCCCACTGACAAAGAAATTATCAGTCTATAATTTTAATGGTAGGTTTATTTGAACAGCGTGTGATTGTGTTAGTTTCACTCATTAAAATGCAAATCAATTTATAGCATTTTTGACATGTGTTTTTCTTGATTTTTTTGTTGTTATTCTGTCTCTCACTGTTCAAATAAACCTACCATTAATATTATAGACTGATCATTTCTTTGTCAGTGGGCAAACGTACAAAATCAGCAGGGGATCAAATACTTTTTTCCCTCACTGTATATAATGAAAAGACTAGGTCTATACTGCTCCTACATGGTGTAACAATACATCATGTAGATGTATATAATGAACAGACTAGATCTATACTGCTCCTACGTGGTGTAACAATACATCATGTAGATGTATATAATGAACAGACTAGATCTATACTGCTCCTACGTGGTGTAACAATACATCATGTAGATGTATATAATGAACAGACTAGGTCTATACTGCTCCTACGTGGTGTAACAATACATCATGTAGATGTATATAATGAACAGACTAGGTCTATACTGCTCCTACATGGTGTAACAATACATCATGTAGATGTATATAATGAACAGACTAGGTCTATACTGCTCCTACATGGTGTCACAATACATCATGTAGATGTATATAATGAACAGACTAGGTCTATACTGCTCCTACAGGGTGTAACAATACATCATTTATTTGGACTGCAATCTGAGGTGCAGTTAACGCTAATGAACGTATCTTCTGCAGCAGAGGTACCTCTGGGTCTTCCTTTCCTGTGGCAATCCTCATGAGAGCCACCCATACCTTGTCCCAACACAACTGATTGGCTCAAATGCATTAAGAAGGAAAGAAATTCCACAAATTAACATTTAATTGAAATTAATTCCAGGTGACTACCTCATGAAGCTGGTTGAGAGAATGTCAAGAGTGTGCAAAGCTGTCATCAAGGCAAAGGGTGACTGCTTTAAAATATCTCAAATATAAAATACATTTTGATTGGTTTAACCCTTTTTTGCTTACTACATGATTCAATGTGTTACTACATGATTCCATGTGTTATTTCATAGTTTTGATGTCTTCATTATTATTCTACAATGTAGAAAATAGTAAAAATAAAAACCCTTGAATGAGTAGGTGTGTCCAAAAGTTTGACTGGTACTGTATGTAAATATTTCAGTTGTTGTTTTTGTTACATTTGAAACATTTATAAAAACCTGTTTTTGCTTTGTCATTATGGGGTATTGTGATGTTATTCTGGGGTATTGTGATGTCATTATGGGCTATTGTGATGTCATTATGGGCTATTGTGATGTCATTATGGGCTATTGTGTAGATTGAGGGTAAAATATTGATTTAATTCATTTTTGAATAACGGAGCAAAATGTGGAAAAAGTGAAGGGGTCTGAATACTTTCTGAATGAACTGTATATATAGTGGCAGTACTCAGTGACATCACTTCCTGAAACAGGAGGTACAAATATATAACATAGGTTCACAATATCAACATTCAATGTATCAACATATATGACCAAGCTGGAAGTGTAAACACCAGCCCAGCCACAATCCTAGAGGTTCACTGATGATCAACCTCCTCCTTCACATCTGACTCCTGATGATCAACCTCCTCCTTCACATCTGACTCCTGATGATCAACCTCCTCCTTCACATCTGACTCCTGACGATCAACCTCCTCCTTCACATCTGACTCCTGATGATCAACCTCCTCCTTCACATCTGACTCCTGATGATCAACCTCCTCCTTCACATCTGACTCCTGATGATCAACCTCCTCCTTCACATCTGTCTCCTGATGATCAACCTCCTCCTTCACATCTGACTCCTGATGATCAACCTCCTCCTTCACATCTGACTCCTGATGATCAACCTCCTCCTTCACATCTGACTCCTGATGATCAACCTCCTCCTTCACATCTGACTCCTGATGATCAACCTCTTCCTTCACATCTGACTCCTGATGATCAACCTCCTCCTTCACATCTGACTCCTGATGGTCAACCTCCTCCTTCACATCTGACTCCTGATGATCAACCTCCTCCTTCACATCTGACTCCTGATGATCAACCTCCTCCTTCACATCTGACTCCTGATGATCAACCTCCTCCTTCACATCTGACTCCTGATGATCAACCTCCTCCTTCACATCTGACTCCTGATGATCAACCTCCTCCTTCACATCTGACTCCTGATGATCAACCTCCTCCTTCACATCTGACTCCTGATGATCAACCTCCTCCTTCACATCTGACTCCTGATGATCAACCTCCTCCTTCACATCTGACTCCTGATGATCAACCTCCTCCTTCACATCTGACTCCTGATGATCAACCACCTCTTTAACATCAGACTCCTGATGATCAACCACCTCTTTAACATCTGACCAGCTAGATATCTATTTATCACTGTAAAAAACAAACTCCAAATGTGGAACAGCCATGGAGGAGGGTGAAAGGATAGCACTGTCAGTGAGAGAGGAGGCTATTCTGGATAGGGCAGGTACTTTTGTGTAGTTCCTGTCCCTAGAAGTGAGGACGGAGATAATAGTAACATAATATTCAGTGTGGTGTAATTTGACTATAATGAAGTCTGTTTCTTGTGAGTTTTTCTGTTCTCAGATTAAGAGCTCTATGAAAGCCAGTCTACATATGAAGAGGTCTCAATGAAGAACAGTGGTTCTCAGTCCTGGGGACTCAAAGAGGGGCACATTGTTGTTTTTGCCGTCACACTGCACAGCTGATTCAAATGATCAACTCATCATCAATTTTCAAGTGGTATTTATGTATTCATTTGTGATGCCATGCTTGATATGATCCTGTTATTGTCACATGCTACACATGTACATATTACATTTACATTTAAGTCATTTAGCAGACGCTCTTATCCAGAGCGACTTACAAATTGGTGCATTCACCTATAATATCCAGTAGAACAACCACTTTACAATAGTGCATCTAAATCTTTTAAAGGGGGGGGGTTAGAAGGATTACTTTATCCTATCCCAGGTATTCCTTAAAGAGGTGGGGTTTCAGGTGTCTCCGGAAGGTGGTGATTGACTCCGCTGTCCTGGCATCGTGAGGGAGCTTGTTCCACCATTGGGGTGCCAGAGCAGCGAACAGTTTTGACTGGGCTGAGCGGGAACTGTGCTTCCTCAGAGGTAGGGAGGCGAGCAGGCCAGAGGTGGATGAACGCAGTGCCCTTGTTTGGGTGTAGGGCCTGATCAGAGCCTGAAGGTACGGAGGTGCCGTTCCCCTCACAGCTCTGTAGGCAAGCACCATGGTCTTGTAGCGGATGCGAGCTTCAACTGGAAGCCAGTGGAGAGAGCGGAGGAGCGGGGTGACGTGAGAGAACTTGGGAAGGTTGAACACCAGACGGGCTGCGGCGTTCTGGATGAGTTGTAGGGGTTTGATGGCACAGGCAGGGAGCCCAGCCAACAGCGAGTTGCAGTAATCCAGACGGGAGATGACAAGTGCCTGGATTAGGACCTGCGCCGCTTCCTGTGTGAGGCAGGGTCGTACTCTGCGAATGTTGTAGAGCATGAACCTACAGGATCGGGTCACCGCCTTGATGTTAGTGGAGAACGACAGGGTGTTGTCCAGGATCACGCCAAGGTTCTTAGCACTCTGGGAGGAGGACACAAGGGAGTTGTCAACCGTGATGGCGAGATCATGGAACGGGCAGTCCTTCCCCGGGAGGAAGAGCAGCTCCGTCTTGCCGAGGTTCAGCTTGAGGTGGTGATCCGTCATCCACACTGATATGTCTGCCAGACATGCAGAGATGCGATTCGCCACCTGGTTATCAGAAGGGGGAAAGGAGAAGATTAATTGTGTGTCGTCTGCATAGCAATGATAGGAGAGACTATGTGAGGATATGACAGAGCCAAGTGACTTGGTGTATAGCGAGAATAGGAGAGGGCCTAGAACAGAGCCCTGGGGGACACCAGTGGTGAGAGCACGTGGTGCGGAGACAGATTCTCGCCACGCCACCTGGTAGGAGCGACCTGTCAGGTAGGACGCAATCCAAGCGTGGGCCGCGCCGGAGATGCCCAGCTCGGAGAGGGTGGAGAGGAGGATC
The DNA here is from genome assembly GCF_901001165.1 of Salmo trutta. Classification (NCBI taxonomy): domain Eukaryota; kingdom Metazoa; phylum Chordata; class Actinopteri; order Salmoniformes; family Salmonidae; genus Salmo; species Salmo trutta. The sequence goes on along the minus strand of NW_021822911.1, from coordinate 10,368,085 downwards.
TGATGGTTCACAGTATCAAAGGCAGCAGATAGGTCTAGAAGGATGAGAGCAGAGGAGAGAGAGTTAGCTTTAGCAGTGCGGAGAGCCTCCGTGACACAGAGAAGAGCAGTCTCAGTTGAATGCCCAGTCTTGAAACCTGACTGATTAGGATCAAGAAGGTCGTTCTGAGAGAGATAGCAGGAGAGCTGGCCAAGGACGGCACGTTCAAGAGTTTTGGAGAGAAAAGAAAGAAGGGATACTGGTCTGCAGTTGTTGACATCGGAGGGATCGAGTGTAGGTTTTTTCAGAAGGGGTGCAACTCTCGCTCTCTTGAAGACGGAAGGGACGTAGCCAGCGGTCAAGGATGAGTTGATGAGCGAGGTGAGGTAGGGGAGAAGGTCTCCGGAAATGGTCTGGAGAAGAGAGGAGGGGATAGGGTCAAGTGGGCAGGTTGTTGGGCGGCCGGCCGTCACAAGACGCGAGATTTCATCTGGAGAGAGAGGGGAGAAAGAGGTCAAAGCACAGGGTAGGGCAGTGTGAGCAGGACCAGCGGTGTCGCTTGACTTAGCAAACGAGGATCGGATGTCGTCAACCTTCTTTTCAAAATGGTTGACGAAGTCATCCGCAGTGAGGGAGGAGGGGGGGAGGGGGAGGAGGATTCAGGAGGGAGGAGAAGGTAGCAAGAAGCTTCCTAGGGTTAGAGGCAGATGCTTGGAATTTAGAGTGGTAGAAAGTGGCTTTAGCAGCAGAGACAGAAGAGGAAAATGTAGAGAGGAGGGAGTGAAAGGATGCCAGGTCCGCAGGGAGGCGAGTTTTCCTCCATTTCCGCTCGGCTGCCCGGAGCCCTGTTCTGTGAGCTCGCAGTGAGTCGTCAAGCCACGGAGCAGGAGGGGAGGACCGAGCCGGCCTGGAGGATAGGGGACAGAGAAAATCAAAGGATGCAGAGACGGAGGAGAGGAGGGTTGAGGAGGCAGAATCAGGAGATAGGTTGGAGAAGGTTTGAGCAGAGGGAAGAGATGATAGGATGGAAGAGGAGAGAGTAGCGGGAGAGAGAGAGCGAAGGTTGGGACGGCGCAATACCATCCGAGTAGGGGCAGAGTGAGAAGTTTTTGATGAGAGCGAGAGGGAAAAGGATACAAGGTAGTGGTCGGAGACTTGGAGGGGAGTTGCAATGAGATTAGTGGAAGAACAGCATCTAGTAAAGATGAGGTCAAGCGTATTGCCTGCCTTGTGAGTAGGGGGGGAAGGTGAGAGGGTGAGGTCAAAAGAGGAGAGGAGTGGAAAGAAGGAGGCAGAGAGGAATGAGTCGAAGGTAGACGTGGGGAGGTTAAAGTCACCCAGAACTGTGAGAGGTGAGCCATCCTCAGGAAAGGAACTTATCAAGGCGTCAAGCTCATTGATGAACTCTCCAAGGGAACCTGGAGGGCGATAAATGATGAGGATGTTAAGCTTGAAAGGGCTGGTAACTGTGACAGCATGGAATTCAAATGAGGAGATAGACAGATGGGTCAGGGGAGAAAGAGAGAATGTCCACTTGGGAGAGATGAGGATTCCAGTGCCACCACCCCGCTGGCTCGATGCTCTAGGGGTATGCGAGAACACGTGGGCAGACGAGGAGAGAGCAGTAGGAGTAGCAGTGTTATCTGTGGTGATCTATGTTTCCGTCAGCGCCAGGAAGTCTAGGGACTGGAGGGTAGCATAGGCTGAGATGAACTCAGCCTTGTTGGCCGCAGACCGGCAGTTCCAGAGGCTGCCGGAGACCTGGAACTCCACGTGGGTCGTGCGCGCTGGGACCACCAGGTTAGAGTGGCAGCGGCCACGCGGTGTGGAGCGTTTGTATGGCCTGTGCAGAGGGGAGAGAACAGGGATAGACAGACACATAGTTGACAAGCTACAGAAGAGGCTACGCTAATGCAAAGGAGATTGGAATGACAAGTGGACTACACGTCTCGAATGTTCAGAAAGTTAAGCTTACGTTGCAAAAAATCTTATTGACTAAAATGACGAAAATGATACAGTACTGCTGGCTGGTGGAGTAGGCTAGCTAGCAGTGGCTGCGTTGTTGACTTTGTTTGAACGTGTAGCTGGCTAGGTGTAGCTGGCTAGGTGACCTCGATAGTTTCAGTACTACACCTTGTCATGATACAAAAGCAACTTTGTAGCTAGCTAACATAACACTAATCAAAACGTTCCTTTGTAATGTATTTAGTTTCTACAGTGTTACTCGTCGGTAATAGTTGGCTGGGTTTGGCTGGGTTTGGAAAAATGGCGTCGCGGGGGACGGCAATAGCTGGCTAGCTAACCTCGGTAATTACTAAACTACACAATTATCAAGCTATGACAAAGACAACTATGTAGCTAGCTAGCCAACACTGCACTAGTCAAATCGTTCCGTTGTAAAGTATTAGTATCTACAGCGCTGCTAGTCGGTAACGGTTGGCTAGCTGTTGGCTAGCTAGCTAGCAGTGGGTTAATGATGACTAGGTGTGTTGACTTCGTCTGGCATCGCGGCTGGCTAGTTACTAATAATTACTCTAAACTACACAATTATCTTAGATGCAAAGACAGCAAAGACAACTATGTAGCTGGCTCACTAACACTACACTAATCAAGTCGTTCCGTTGTAAAGTATTAGTGTCTACAGCGCTGCTAGTCGGTAACGGTTAGCTAGCTAGCTAGCAGTGGGTTAATGAAGACTAGGTGTGTTGACTAAGTCTGGCGTCGCATCGCGGCTGGCTAGTTACTAATAATTACTCTAAACTACACAATTATCTTAGATGCAAAGACAGCAAAGACAACTATGTAGCTGGCTAACACTACACTAGTCAAGTCGTTCCGTTGTAATGTAATAGATTCTACAGTGCTGCTAGTCGGTGGAAGTTGGCTGGTTGGCTAGCTAGCAGTGTTGACTAGCTAGCTAGCAGTGATGACTACAATAGGAGGACGAAGATAGCTAACTTCGATAATTACTCTAAGCTACACGATTATCTTTGATACAAAGACGGCTATGTAGCTAGCTAAGAAAAAATTGCTCAGATCAAACAAATCAAACCGTTGTAATGTAGTGAAGTGTAATATTACCTGTGGAGTGAAGCGTAGTGCGACATATGTGTGCCCATGCATCTATCAATCCAATGTTATCATGATTTGTTATCAGGGATATTATACTTTAGTAATCCACAATGACCTGGTGATGTAACAGTCTAATAATTACATTGTCTTCCATATTCCTACAGAGACCCTGTAACGGGAGATTCCTTCAAAACGATTGCCTACAGTTACCTTGTAGGGCACTGCAAGGTTGGGTGACCAGGGTCATCTGGGACTGCCTCCTGGAGGAATTCAGGTGTGTGAAGGCTACCTGTGTCCTGCGTAACTTCATGAGGATGGACACGAGGACCCTAGACTACACTATGCACAACCAAATGCTCTTTTAAGAGCCATTCACATTGCAATAAGAGTATTCTTCCATTTACTTAGCTATGTGAACTGCAGTTATTCAATTCCCAGTTTCTTTCCTTTGATTTCTACTTCTCAGGTGAGGGTGCTGTGTAGGTAAGGGTGTGATGTCTGTGCAAAAACAAAACAGGCTATTTTAAATCACCCATATTGAAAAAATGTAGAACAATTAGACACCCTATAACCCACACCTACACACTCATGTATCAATCTGATTGATGGATTGTGTTGTGCAGTATGATCAGAGTTGAGAGGTCACTTGGTCAGGTCAACAGGAAGTATTATTAAAGAGATGCTTTACATTGAAATACAGATAGAGATGCAGTAGTCCCAGAGTTAATGATCCCAGGTCAGTTTATATTACACAGGAAGTATTATTAGTATTTCTGTCCGCCATCTTTGATCCAGTTCAGTTCTGTGTAGGGGTACCCCTCTCTCCTAGTATTTCTGTCCTCCATCTTTGATCCAGTTCAGTTCTGTGTAGGGGTACCCCTCTCTCCTAGTATTTCTGAAGAAAGTCTAACAGTCACTAGTGCAGCAGCAGCCTCCCCCGGTCCTAGTGCGGCCCGGCAAGAAGTTTAAGATGCGATGGAACGGTTGACGAAAAAAATTAATCACAGAAAATATATATTGACTGATATTGATTTATTTAGGGGGGGCTAATGAATATTTTAGGACCAGCGATGTCCCTTATTCCTACCCTTTAACTTTTTGTCTGAAAATAAAATAAACATTTTACTCAACTGCGTTACCCACTCCAGTCAGCAGATGGCGGTCTGGGAATTTAAGGCGATGCTGTTGGTGTGACGTATAATGTAGTGGACGGAACGCTTCTTTCAACAGCAGCAACAGTTATTCAGCCACCTCGGTAGCTTGCTAGACAAAATAGCCGAACCAATAAAGCTCTTTGGACGCTTTAGTGTATATTAGCCACTGTGTTTTAAACCCACTTCTGTCGTCTAGTTAGTTATCCGATTTAATTCCATATTTACGGTGTTGTTATTAGTCAGCTAGCATTAGCTTAGCTAGCTAACATCTCCGACCATGAGTTCACTAATCTACTCTCCTGCTGCTAAAGAAGAGGTCTGCTGGATGGAGAAAGAAGAGGCTGTTGAAATACAAAAACAAGTAGAGGGTGAGGCTGTTACAGTGAAAGAAGAAGAGAAAGACGTTACAGTGAAAGAAGAGGAAGACTCGTTCAGAGTGAAAGAGGAGGAGGATGTTACAGTTAAAGAAGAGGAGGATGCAGTTTATGGAGTGAAAGAGGAGGAGGGGGAGATGACTGTTACATCGAAAAAGGAAGAGGAGGAAACTGGATATCTGGGCCCGGTTTCCCAAACGCATCTTAAGGAATCCAATGGTTCTAACGATGAACTTAGCCATAAGGTGGTTTTGGGAAACCATTCCCTGATTAACACTAGTAAGTACTGTCTTAAATACAGAGGCACAAACTCTGCAGTTGTTGAACTGATGTTTGGTGTTAAAGCGGAAATCTGCAATTGCTCCATCCATATTGTGACTTTTAAATTATTTATTTATAGCCATTGATTCTTGAAGAATATAACACATGCCTCATGAGCTTAGTTCAACTGTTGTTCCCCATCAGAACCCCAAATAAGCTTTTTTTTTACTCCAATGTTTAGAAACAATGTAAATCAACACTGTATAGCCTTAACATGGTTAAAACTATAATGTTGATATCATGGTTGGTCAGTCCTTGCATCCATATGTCTGTCTGTCTGTAGTTACATGTCTGTAGTTACATCATCATCTTATTACCAAAACAGTGGTGGAATGACAGATTTGTTATTGTTTGAACTGCAGATTCCTGGGTTGTGTGTTTTTTTTTAAAACAGCAACAAAATGGCTGCCCAGAGACTTGGTTTGGTAAACAGCTGAGGGATGGGGGAAGGACGAGTGTAACCACTCTCAAATTCATAGAGAAAGCTATTGTAGCAACCGTAACCCAACACCTAGAGACCTCGTCAAGAAGTTCAGACATCTTGGCCTGACAGTCGCTGGATCCAGGTTTGAGTTCATGTAACCGATGTGAAATGGCTAGTTAGTTAGCGGTGGTGAGCGCTAATAGTATATTCTAGAATTCATCCATTATGTCATAATGACAGTTTAACCAGGTTTCTAGGCTATATACACTGCTCAAAAAATTAAAAGGGAACACTTAATTATTATTTTGATTTGTTTAACCCTTTTTTAGTTACAACATGATTCCATATGTGTTATTTCATAGTTTTGATGTCTTCAATATTATTCTACAATGTAGAAAGTAGTCAAAATAAAGAAAAACCCTTGAAAAACCCTTTTGACTGGTACTGAATATATACTGAATATATACTGCTCAAAAAAATAAAGGGAACACTTAAACAACACAATGTAACTCCAAGTCAATCACACTTCTGTGAAATCAAACTGTCCACTTAGGCCCCTGAAGGCCAAAGCTTACATTAGGGACATTACTGGGCTGACCTAGCGAGTTCGGGAGAGGAGGCTGGGACTGGGCCCTGTAAGAGGGTTTCCGGATCCATTGCCACCTTTCCAAAAATCGGGATCGCTTCCGTCCCACGGGTGATCCTAGTATAAGACCTCATTAGGTCTTCCATTGCACGTGTGCGCCTGTGTACGTAGTAGGTGCACACGCCAAGGGAAATGAGACCAAGGATCATGGTAACAGTCAGGATACTGTCCGGCACCGTCCAAGAGCGGGCGACAGACCAATCTTTTGGTCTGTAGTCAGTCGGGTCGACTAACAGTGCCTCATCCAGTACGCTAAGATCGACAGTCATGGGTCCCTCGTACTGGATTTGGTATTGAATGGCTTGTGGTAACTCAAGGGAACGTTTAGCAAAAGCGTCCGGCATTTCAATCTCTGTGTCTATCCGGTCGTCGGGAAGGTGGTATAGAGCGAGGTCGTCTACGTGAATAATCGCCCCCTCTGGTACCGTAACAAAAACAGTCTGGTTGGGGAGGTTCAATTGGGTGATGGAGTCATGGCGTTCGTAAGTCATAGTGGCGGACGCGAACGGTGTGTTGACCAACCATCGGTTCCCTACCACCTCCACTTGTGTGGTGGTGGCCCCATCCCTGGCTGTTAGTTTGGCTCTACAGCGTTCTTCGCTGGTGATAGCTTTAATACCACAAAGACGCTCAGTGTTATCCCTGACAAATGGTTTGCTAGGACAAAGGTAGTGGACATCTTTGGTTAGAGTACACATTAGCAGGTTAGGGGTGAGATAGAAATCTGGGTTGTTTTCCTGGTAAGCTACAACTGGGGGCGTGGCAATCTTTACGTGGGTACGGTCGCGCCAAAATCCTACATTGAGAACCGTTTTCAATCTATAGATATTCTCCAGTTCAACAACCGGCAGCGTCAGTAGAAAACCCACTTCATTACGATCAACATCAACGTGTATTGGGATGGCCGACCCCAGACTATAGGCCAAATGTGATTGTAACGGCCTTAGTGTGGTTGAAGTAGCTGAGGTCAATATGTCGTGCACCATTGAGAGGGGCACTAGATATGAGGGGATTCTATTCATGGCCAAGTGGTCCATAGAAGAGCTAACTTCACGGAGAAAATCCTCCAGTAACAATCGAACCAATTGGACATGGGCATAGTCATGGTTCATGACCTCTGCTAGCTTTCCTACAGACAGGATAGTTTTGTTCAGGAGAGTAGCGTGTGTGTTGACCACCAGAATAGTGTCCTGGAGAGACTTTCCCACATGTTGCAACCTAAGGGCCTGTGCCTTCATCTGCTGCTGGATAAGTGGCATCTCTTCAGTAATCTCCCTAACATTCCTCTTGACTGTGGCTAGACTGACTGCGTTGACGGCAGTGGTACCTAGGGCAAATAGTGACCCTACGGCTGCCCCTATCGATAGTAGCGCCCCGACGAATCGTTTTTCTCGCCTGGGCTCAGCTAGTTCTGACTGGGTTACTGTGAACTTTTGGAGTTGGGCCAACATATGGGCAGTGTCTAGCTGGGCGTGCTTAATTGCCTGGCTGGTCCAGTCAGCCCCGGCCCAACTCAAATGCGCCGCAGGTGGAATGTGTTGGCGGTACACATTCTCTGCATCTAGGCGGACATATACCCTCTGCGTGTGTACTCTGCAGTTAGTTATGAGGAGTCCTGGATCGTCGCGGAGAACGATTCCCGTAGGTGGTCCGTTCGTGATTACGTCTGCTGGGTTGGTTTTGACCAGGGCGCAGAGTGTCAGGATCATCCAAAGGAACTCCATCCTACAGAAACGCATAATCAGAGATTGTTGGATTATTTCAGTTATTTGTATTCGTAAACAAAAATTGTTTTGACAACTATTTTTCTGTTTTTCTTATTTTTAATCAGTACAGCGCAGGACAATATCACTAGTGACAACAGATGTATATCTGGTAGCTGGGAAGAGAATAAAAGATATTAGGTGCAACGTACTGGTCTCCTGGAAGGGATCAGCTGAGGGTACTTAAGAATTTTCTTAGTACCTCTGGGTTTTTGCTAGGGTTTTTATCTATTCGGTGCTGGCTAGCACCCCTTCTATTCCCATGGGGGGAGTGTACAACTTGATTTGGTTCCGGTGGACCCACTTTAATGTGGCGGTTTGTCGACCTTTGCTGATTTTGATCTGGTAAGCTACAGGTGATAGCTTCACCACAATCTCGTGTGGCCCCGTCCAGTGGGGCAGGAACTTTGTTGCGACGCCCGCGGGTTTGGTGTATATGTAGTACCACACCTTATCTCCGACCTCGAACACCTGGTGTGAGGCTTTTTTGTCGTAATAGGTCTTGTCACCTTCTGCACTTCTTTCCAATTGTCCTTGAGCGTACGCAAAGGTAGTCTGGAGATGGTTCCGCAAGTTGGTCACGTATTGATGAGCCGTGTAGGCGGTGGCTGCGGCGACATCTCCCGGTTGGTACAGGAGATGCAGTGGAAGGGTCATTTGCCGGCCCGTCATCATCTCAAAGGGTGTCATTCCCGTAGACCTGTTGCGTGTGGCTCTGATTGCCATCAGTACCAATGGGAGTTTGAGGTCCCAATCTTTGTGGTTGGCTGCCACATATTTCCTCAAGATTCTGACAATTGATTGTTTGCTCTGGTCTACCCCCCCCCGAGCTCCTAGGGTGGCACGCGATGTGGAGTTTAGCTTTGACTCCCAGGAGCTTCCACAGTTCGGTCATTACAGCTGCCGAAAAGTGGGTTCCTCTGTCGCTGTCCACGGTTTCTCCTGGCAGGCCGAAACGACTGAAAACGTGGTTTAGCAAAAGAACGGCAGTGGTTTCCGCTGTGTCATTGGTCGCCGGCAGGCACTCCACCCACTTTGTGAATGCGCAAGTCACTGTGAGGAGGTACTTGTTGCCTCTGGCAGACCTGGCAACTGGGCCGACCCAGTCGATCTGGATCGAGCTCCAGGGGTAAGACACACCCTTGCGTTGCAGGGTTTAATTTAATTTAATTAATATGGATCTTCTATAGGGTTGTCACTGAACCCCACCCGCTGTCTGTGTCCAATTCCCCAGCGTCAAGACTCGGTACGTTTTCACTCCAGGGATAGATCCTACGTCTGGCCTGTAGACACTTGCCCGTGTGTCTTAAGGATAGAAGCGGCCATCAACGTTATTTACATTTACATTTTAGTCATTTAGCAGACGCTCTTATCCAGAGCGACTTACAGTAGTGAATGCATATACACTGCTCAAAAAAATAAAGGGAACACTTAACCTCTACGGGCTAGGGGGCAGCATTGAGAATTTTGGAAAAAATATGTGCCCATTTTAACTGCCTCCTACACCAACTCAGAAGCTAGAATATGCATATTATTGTTCAGGTTTGGATAGAAAACACCCTAAAGTTTCTAAAACTGTTTGAATGGTGTCTGTGAGTATAACAGAACTCCTATGGCAGGCATAAACCTGAGAAGGTTTCATGCAGGAAGTACCCTGTCTGACAAGGTGTTGTTGTTCTTGCTTCTGTTTATTGAAGAGTCAGGATCTTAGCTGTAACGTGACAATTCCTAGGGCTCCAATAGGCTCTCAGAACCCTGGAAAAACCTTAACGATGACGAGGCAGCCTCAGGCTGAAACACAGAATCCCCTTTTCCAAGTGTCGCATCAGAGGACAATAGAATTAGGCTTGTGCGCGATTCGACCCCGTCGAGTATTTTCCTTCGGCTGTTTAGCTAATTGCAGATTCCCGGTCGGAATATTATCGCTTTTCTACGAGATAAACTGCATAAAAATTTATTTTAAACAGCGGTTGACATGCTTCGAAGTACGGTAATGGAATATTTAGAATTTTTTTGTCACGTTCTGCGCCATGCGCACGACCGTGATTTAGCATTCTGATAGTGTCTAGAACGCACGAACAAAACGCCGCTGTTTGGATATAATGATGGATTATTTGGGACCAAACCTACATTTATTATTGAAGTAGAAGTCCTGGGAGTGCATTCTGACGAAGAACAGGAAAGGTAAGACCATTTTTCTTATAGGAAATGTGATTTTGGTGAAGGCTAAACTGGGTGGGTGTCTAAATAGCTAGCCCGTGATGGCTGGGCTATGTACTTAGAATATTGCAAAATATGCTTCATCCGAAAAGCTATTTTAAAATCGGACATATCGAATGCATAGAGGAGTAATGTATCTATAATTCTTAAAATAATTGTTATGCTTTTTGTGAACGTTTATCGTGAGTAATTTAGCAAATTGTTAGTAAATTCCCCGGAAGTTTGCGGGGGGTATGCTTTTTCTGAACGTCACATGCTAATGTAAAAAGCAGTTTTTTGATATAAATATGAACTTGATTGAACAGACATGCATGTATTGTATAACATAATGTCCTAGGTGTGTCATCTGATGAAGATCATAAAAGGTTAGTGCTGCATTTAGCTGTGGTTTGGGTTTTTGTGACATTATATGCTAGCTTGAAAAATGGGTGTCTGATTATTTCTGGCTGGGCACTCTCCTGACATAATCTAATGTTTTGCTTTCGTTGTAAAGCCTTTTTGAAATCGGACAGTGTGGTTAGATTAACGAGAGTCTGGTCTTTAAATAGCTGTAAAATAGTCATATGTTTGAGAAATTGAAGTAATAGTATTTCAAACGTTTTAAAAATCGCGCCACTGGATTCAACTGGCTTTTACGTAGGTGGGACGAATTCGTCCTGCCGGTCCCATAGAGGTTAAACAACACAATGTACCTCCAAGTCAATCACACTTCTGTGAAATCAAACTGTCCACTTAGGAAGCAACACTGATTGACAATAAATTTCACTTGCTGTTGTGCAAATGGAATAGACAACAGGTGGAAATTATAGGCAATTAGCAAGACACCCACAATAAAGGAGTGGTTCTGCAGGTGGGGACTACAGACCACTTCTCAGTTCCTATGCTTCCTGGCTGATGTTTTGGTCACTTTTGAATGCTGGCGGTGCTTTCACTCTAGTGGTAGCATGAGACGGAGTCTACAACCCACACAAGTGGCTCAGGTAGTGCAGCTCATCCAGGATGGCACATCAATGCGAGCTGTGGCAAAAAGGTTTGCTGTGTCTGTCAGCGTAGTGTCCAGAGCATGAAGGCGCTACCAGGAGACAGGCCAGTACATCAGGAGACGTGGAGGAGGCCATAGGAGGGCAACAACCCAGCAGCAGGACCGCTACCTCCGTCTTTGTGCAAGGAGGAGCAGGAGAAGCACTGCCAGAACCCTGCAAAATGACCTCCAGCAGGCCACAAATGTGCATGTGTCTGCTCAAACGGTCAGAAACAGACTCCATGAGGGTGGTATGAGGGCCCGACGTCCACAGGTGGGGGTTGAGCTTACAGCCCAACACCGTGCAGGACGTTTGGCATTTGCCAGAGAACACCAAGATTGGCAAATTCGCCACTGGCGCCCTGTACTCTTCACAGATGAAAGCAGGTTCACACTGAGCACGTGACAGACGTGACAGAGTCTGGAGACGCCGTGGAGAACGTTCTGCTGCCTGCAACATCCTCCAGCATGACCGGTTTGGCGGTTGGTCAGTCATGGTGTGGGGTGGCTTTTCTTTGGGGGGCCGCACAGCCCTCCATGTGCTCGCCAGAGGTAGCCTGACTGCCATTAGGTACCGAGATGAGATCCTCAGACCCCTTGTGAGACCATATTCTGGTGTGGTTGGCCCTGGGTTCCTCCTAATGCAAGACAATGCTAGACCTTATGTGGCTGGAGTGTGTCAGCAGTTCCTGCAAGAGGAAGGCATTGATGCTATGGACTGGCCCGCCCGTTTCCCAGACCTGAATCCAATTGAGCACATCTGGGACATCATGTCTCGCTCCATCCACCAACGCCACGTTGCACCACAGACTGTCCAGGAGTTGGCGGATGCTTTAGTCCAGGTCTGGGAGGAGAACACTCAGGAGACCATCCGCCACCTCATCAGGAGCATGCCCAGGCATTGTAGGGAGGTCATACAGGCACGTGGAGGCCACACACACTACTGAGCCTCATTTTGACTTGTTTTAAGGACATTACATCAAAGTTGGATCAGCCTGTAGTGTGGTTTTCCACTTTAATTTTGAGTGTGACTCCAAATCCAGACCTCCATGAGTTGATAAATTGGATTTCCATTGATTATTTTTGTGTGATTTTGTTATCAGCACATTCAACTATGTAAAGAAAAAAGTATTTAATAAGATTATTTATTTCATTCAGATCTAGGATGTGTTGTTTAAGTGTTCCCTTTATTTTTTTGAGCAGTATATTTCATACATTTTTTTTTCCCGTACTGTTCACGATTTTGTAAAAGACTGTCCAGCTTATTCATCAGGGTTATGAATATCGGGTAATCCCTCCATTTAAAGCTAAACACAGGCATAAAATAATTCACATCCTTGCAGGCTTTGGAAAATAAATATGAACTGACAGACTTCGTCGCATTTGTACTATCAAATTGTTCACATGCTAAAATTGTCACTTTGGAGTCGGGGCTATAAGCCATTGAAGAGATCCTGATGGCTTGTAAATCATGGCGACCCCCCCACAACCTCTTCCAATGCATAGCCTGGTAATTCTGTAGCTCTAAGGGCCTGTTCAATTTGACAGAGCACTAGGCGTATCGTAAGCCATTCTCTGATACGCAGTGCAGGAGAAAAACTCCTGGGTTTTGCATGATAAAGGGGTCTGGGTTCGCTGTCTGTGAAAATCTTCACCGTTGAATCCTCAGGTTTGAACATATAAGTCATATGGCCATCACTAGTATCCAAAAACGCTTTAAAACATTCTGGGGCCTCACCCCAAAGTTCCTCGATGCTTTTATCATTGGGTTCGCGACAAGACGTGCATAGTACCCTGAGAATTGGCCTAGGAGACAATTTTCTGTTTTAATGTTCAGCGTTTTATTTTTAAAATCTTGTTTAGTGTTCTGGGGCCACGTGTGTCTGGGGCGTATTTATAAGACGTCTGCCTCCAACACATAACCTCCCGGACATTCCTAATTCATACACAACAACCCTAAGAGCAATAAAATAGGGGGGTGTGGGGGTCATCCTCTTTGAAATGTTCAAACACAACCCCCCCAATTCAATGAGGTCCCTACACATCAATCATTATGACCACTTCAAAGAGATGCAATATAGATATAAAATAACACACACTCTAACACATGACAGATGCAACTATATGACCCTAACCACGTGACACCTTCCCGCCAGGATGTCCTGACCAGATGCCCTTATTTGGGCATGTACGCCCCAGCCGGACATAGGGTCATAAATCACGATTTTGACCGATGCCGTCTACTTTATTCTCTCTAATGTATTTGAGAAGCTCCACAATTCATTAGTGGTGGTGCATTAAGACAATCAGAAATACTATCAGACATCCCCAAATGGGCACATTTATAGGCCTACATTTGCACACAGGCCAGGTAGACTAGTCCTACTTCTATATGCGTAATTAGGTGTGCGTCCTTACTCAACATTGACAGGAGTGTTTCAAACAAAAGACAATTACTAAATTGACAACTGACGCATCTTGCGGGGTCAGGTCTGGGTGGTCTGCCAGGGGCCGTTTCATTTAGTATCTGTTTGGGTCGGCATGGGGAGGGATTGTATTTTCCCATCGTATGTTGTACCGAAGTTGACCGACTGAAAGGGAGTGTAACTTTGACTATTATTGGATTCGGGCTAAACTTTGAACTTTGAGATATTAAAGACATGATAGATCAGACGCAGAGTATATAAAGGAGTGAGATTCGTAGAAAGACAGAGTGGCTGTGGAATGTGCTGGGTGGACGGGAGGAGATCACAGGATTGCTTTAGGGGAAGCGGATGGACATCTGTGGATTAGGCGAAGGAGGGGTTGAGGTCAGGAGGTCAGGTCAGATTCCCTCAAGGGAGTAATAAGGGTTTAGTATTCTGTTACCCTCTTCCTGTCGATCCCGAAGATGTAAGGATTGGAGAGGAGGAGTGTCCAAAGTGGTGTATATATTAGAGTTCGCCCGATTAATCGGAGTGGCCGATTTAATTATGGCCGATTTCAGGTTTTCATAACAATTGGTAATCGGTATTTTTGGCCGCCGATGTGCTGTTTTAAAAAAAAAAATATATATATATATAGATTTTTTATTCTATTTATTCTTTTTTTATTATAATTTTTTTTTTTTACTAGGCAAGTCAGTTAAGAACACATTCTTATTTTCAATGACGGCCTAGGAACGGTGGGTTAACTGCCTTGTTCAGGGGCAGAACGACAGATTTTTACCTTGTCAGCTTGGGGATTCAATCTTGCAACCTTACGGTTAACTAGTCCAATGCTCTAACCACCTGCTTTACATTGCACTCCACGTGGAGCCTGCCTGTTACGCGTATGCAGTAAGAAGCCAAGGTAAGTTGCTAGCTTGCATTAAACTTAACTTATAAAAAAGAATCAATCAATCATAATCACTAGTTAACTACACATGGTAGATGCTATTACTAGTTTATCTAGCCTGTCCTGCGTTGCATATAATCGATGCGGTGCGTATTTGTGAAAAAGAACTGTCGTTGCAACGTGTACCTAACCATAAACATCAATGTCTTTCTTAAAATCAATACACAAGTATATATATTTAAACCTGCATATTTAGTTAATATTGCCTGCTAACATTAATTTATTTTAACTAAGAAAAATGTGTCACCTCTGCAACAGAGTCAGGGGGTTTGGGCCGCCTGGCTCGTTGCGAACTGTGTGAATACTATTTCTTCCTAACCAAGACGGCCAACTTTGCCAAACGGGGGATGATTTAACAAAAGCGCATTTGCGAAAAAAGCGCAATCGTTGCACGACTGTACCTAACTATAAACATCAATGACTTTCATAAAATCAATACACAGAAGTATATATTTTTAAACCTGCATATTTAGCAAAAATAAATCCAGGTTAACCTGTTAGGGTATAGGGGGCAGTATTTTCACGGCTGGATAAAAAAATGTACCCGATTTAATCTGGTTACTAATCCTATCCAGTAACTAGAATATGCATATACTTATTATATATGGATAGAAAACACCCTAAAGTTTCTAAAACTGTTTGAATGGTGTCTGTGAGTATAACAGAACTCATTTGGCAGGCAAAACCCTGAGACAGATTCTGACAGGAAGTGGATACCTGATGTGTTGAATTGACTTTAAGCCTATGCCATTGAAAAACAAAGGGGCTGAGGAATGTTTTGGCACTTCCTATTGCTTCCACTAGATGTCACCAGCCTTTACAAAGTGTTTTGAGTCTTATACTGTGAGATCTGACCGAACAAGAGCCATGGAACGGTGATGGCCCATTAGACACCTGGCGCGCAAGTTCATGTTGGGTACTCTCGATTCAATACGGTTTAAAAGAGAACGCAATCGTCCGCCTTGAATTTTATTCATGTTCTGGTTAAAAAAGGCACTAATGATTTATGCGATACAACGTTTGACATGTTTGAACGAACGTAAATATATTTTTTCCATTCGTGAAGTGAAGTGAAGTCCGGCTGGCTTAGATCATGTGCTAACAACACGGAGCTTTTTGGACATAAATGATGAGCTTTTTTGAACAAAACTACATTCGTTATGGACCTGGGATTCCTGGAAGTGACATCTGATGAAGACAATCAAAAGGTAATGGATTATTTACATAGTATTTTCGATTTTAGATCTCTCCAACATGGCGGTTAGTCTGTATCGCAAAGCGTATTTTTCTGGGCGCAGTGCTCAGATTATTGCAAAGTGTGATTTCCCAGTAAGGTTATTTTTAAATCTGGCAAGTCGATTGCGTTCAAGAGATGTAAATCTATAATTCTTTGAATGACAATATAATATTTTACCAATGTTTTCTAATATTAATTAATTATTTTGTTGTGATGACTTGACTGCCGGTTATTGGAGGGAAACGATTTCCTGAACATCAACGCCATAGTAAAACGCTGTTTTTGGATATAAATATGAACTTGATAGAACTAAAAATGCATGCATTGTCTAACATAATGTCCTAGGAGTGTCATCTGATGGAGATTGTAAAAGGTTAGTGCATAATTTTAGCTGATTTTATGGTTTTGGTGACGCCTGTCTTTGAATCGACAATACATTCCACACAGCTATTGTCAATGTACTCTCCTAACATAACCTAACTTTATGCTTTCGCCGTAAAACCTTTTTGAAATCGGACAGCGTGGTTAGATTAAGGAGATGTTTATCTTTCAAAGGGTGTAAGTTAGTTGTATGTTTGAGAAATTTGAATTTTGACATTTATTTGGTTTCAAATTTGCCGCTCTTGAAATGCACCTGCTGTTGATAGGGTGCGCCACGGGTGGCATGCTAACGTCCCATATAGCCCCAAGAAGTTAACAGGCAATATTAACCAGGTGAAATTGTGTCATTTCTCTAGCATTCATTGCACGCGGAGTCGGGGTATATCAAACAGTTTGGGCCGCCTGGCTCGTTGCGAACTAATTTGCCAGAATTTTACATAATTATGACATAACATTGAAGGTTGTGCAATGTAACAGGAATATTTAGACTTGGGGATGCCACCCGTTAGATAAAATACGGAACGGTTCCGTATTTCACTGAAAAAATAAACGTTTTGTTTTTGAGATGATAGTTTCCGGATTCGACCATATTAAGGCTCATCACCTAAGGCTCATATTTCTGTATGTTTATTATATTATAATTAAGTCTATGATTTGATATTTGATCGATCAGTGTGACTGAGCGGTGGTAGGCACCAGCAGGCTCGTAAGCATTCATTCAAACAGCACTTTCGTGCGTTTTGCCAGCAGCTCTTTGCAATTCTTCAAGCATTGCGCTGTTTATGACTTCAAGCCTATCAACTCCCAAGATTAGGCTGGTGTAACCGATGTGAAATGGCTATCTAGTTAGCCGGGTGTGCGCTAACAGCATTTCAAACGTCACTCGCTCTGAGACTTGGATTAGTTGTTCCCCTTGCTCTGCATGGGTAACGCTGCTTCGAGGGTGGCTGTTGTCGATGTGTTTCTGGTTTGAGCCCAGGTAGGTGCGAGGAGAAGGACGGAAGCTATACTGTTACACTGGCAATACTAAAGTGCCTATAAGAACATCCAATAGTCAAAGGTATATGAAATACAAATCGTATAGAGAGAAATAGTCCTAGAATTCCTAGAATAACTACAACCTAAAACTTCTTACCTGGGAATATTGAAGACTCATGTTAAGAGGAACCACCAGCTTTCATATGTTCTGAGCAAGGAACTTAAACGTTAGCTTTTTTACATGGCACATATTGCACTTTTACTTCTCCAACACTTTGTTTTTGCATTATTTAAACCAAATTGAACATGTTTCATTATTTGAGGCTAAATTGATAGTATTTATGTATTATATTAATGACAGTATCCATTTGAGTGTTGTCAAAAAAGCTACGATTTTTTGAATTACAGCTGTAACGACCCTTTGGGAAGAATTAAACTTGGTTAAGCTTCTCTAGTGTCCGTGAGTTATTTACTCTGAAAAATTACAACCTAACACTATAATTAGTGTTCCTTGAAGGAGGGAAACGAGGTACAACACCTGTTTGGCCCCACTCCTTCCTGGGTCGGTTAAGAGCGGTTTTTAATTTAAGGAATAAATCCGAGCCTCACGCTCATCACCTGTAGAAGACGGGGCTTCCAGCGAGGCGTGGATTTAATAGTATGTTGTACCTAGTTTCCCTCCTTCAGGGAACAGTAGTTATAGTCATAACATGTGGATTTAATGGTATGTTGTACCGAGTTTCCCTCCTTCAGGGAACAGTAGTTATAGTCATAACGTTACGCTTGTCATATGATGAACTTCAACTTAAATACTGGATCTTGCTGTCGGACAGTTTTTTTGTATTCTGAAATGCACTCGAACTACGTATAATTTACTGGTTCCTTATGTTACGCTGGGAAAACAGTTTTGGTGGGCACAGAAATACAAAATAATTTCAGAGTTGGCTAAATTCAATGGTTTTTAACTGAGAGTCATCTTGTAATCCAAGATGGCGTAGCAGTAAGACGTGTTTGTTGTAAATGTTTTTTTTTTCGTATTTTTTGTATATATTGCACTATATTTCAATCCCTTTTTCCATTTTTAAATTAAATATACCTTCCGGCAACCCGCCTCACCCAATGTGATACGGATCTGCTATTTTTTTAGACCTTATAGCTAGAACCTCCATCAGTAGCTAGCCATCAGGAGCTAATTAGCTACCAGCTGTTTAGTCATTGTTAGCCACTTAGCCACTGCTAGCGGCCTTTACCTTTTCAGCTCAGGCACCAGCCATTTTAGCCTGGATAATACCTGCCAGTCTGCACAGCGCGATATCAACCCTGAGCATATCGGACTGTTTTTCTCCACTACATCACCGTATTCGTGCCGTAAGCTCTGGACCATTACACCAGATAATCTTAGCAAGCTAGCTGCTACCGAGTGGCCCAGCCTCGAAGCTAGCCTTGAGCCAGGCCCATCTCCCGGCCTGCTCAGTGGACCCTATGATCACTCGGCTACACAGCTGATGCCTCCCAGACTCTTCACTAAGACGACTAGAAGTCACTACATCACCGGATTCCTGCCGTAAACTCTGGACCTTTGCTCCAGATTGGCTATAGTGGCTATTGCCCTTATCCCGAAGCTAGCACCAGTTTGCCTCGAGCCAGGCACATCTCTCGGCTAGCGTAGTAATGACTACCTATCGGCTTCCCTGGTTCATATTGCTGTTCACTGGACCCTATGATCACTTGGCTACATAGCTGATGCCTGCTGGACTGTTCATAAACACAGGTCTCCATTTTGTTTATTTTGTTTATCTGTCGGCCCCAGCCTCGAACTCAGGCCCTGTGTGTAGTTAACTGACCCACTCTGCCCATTCATCGCCATTTTACCTGTTGTTGTTGTCTTAGCTGATTAACTGTTGTCTGACCTGTTGTTGTCTTAGCTAGCTCTCCCAATCAACACCTGTGATTGCTTTTTGCCTCGCTTTATGTCTCTCTGATGTGAATATGCCTTGTATACTGTTTAGGGTAGTTATCATTGTTTTATTTTACTGCGGAGCCCCTAGTCCCACTCAACATGCCTCAGAGAACTCTTTTGTCCCACCTCCCACATATGCGGTGACCTCAGCTAGCATAACTGGTGCCTCCTCTCTTAGCGTCACTCAATGCCTAGGTTTACCTCCACTGTACTCGCACCCTACTAAACCCTGTCTGTACATTATGCCTTGAATCTATCCTACCACGCCCAGAAATCTGCTCCTTTTATTCTCTGTTCACAATGCACTAGACGACCAGTTCTGATAGCCGTTAGCCGTACCCTCATCCTACTCTGTTCCTCGGGTGATGTAGAGGTTAACCCAGGCCCTGTGTGTCCCCAGGCGCTCTCAATTGTTGACTTCTGTAACCGTAAAAGCCTTGGTTTCATGCATGTTAACATTAGAATCCTCCTCCCTAAGTTTGTTTTACTCACTGCTTTAGCACACTCCGCCAACCATGATGTTCTTGCCGTGTCCGAATCCTGGCTTTGGAAGGCCAACAAAAAATCTGAAATTTCCATCCCCATCTACAACATTTTCCGTCAAGATAGAACTGCCAAAGGGGGAGGCGTTGCAATCTACTGCAGAGAGAGCTTGCAAAGTTCTATCATACTTTCCAGGTCTATACCCAAACAGTTCGAGCTTATAATTTAAAAAATGAATCTCTCCAGAAATAAGTCTCTTACTGTCGCCGCCTGTTACAGACCCCCCTCAGCTCCCAGCAGTGCCCTGGACACCATATGTGAATTGATTGCCCCCCCATCTATCTTCAGAGTTTGTTCTGTTAGGTGACGTAAACTGGGATATGCTTAACCTCTCTAGGGGGTGTGGGACGCTACCGTCCCACATGGCCAGCATCCAGTGAAATTGCAGAGCGCCAAATTCAAAAACAGAAATACTCATTCTAAAAATTCATAAAACATACAAGTGTTATACATCGGTCTAAAGATTAACTACTTGTTAATCCAACCACGTTGTCAGATTTCAAAAAGGCTTTACGGCGAAAGCATACCATGCGATTATCTGAGAACAGCGCCCAGCAGACAAATCATTACAAACCGTTACCAGCCAAGTAGAGGAGTTACACAAGTCAGAAATAGCGATAAAATGAATCACTTACTTTTGATGATCTTCATATCGTTGCACTCACAAGACTCCCATTTACTCAATAAATGTTTGTTTTGTTCGATAAAGTCTCTTTATATCCAAAAACCTTTTGTTCACTCATTTTGTTCAGTAATCCACAGGCTCAAAGGCAATCCCAACAGCCAGCCAAAAAATCAGATAAGTATCAGTAAAGTTCATAGAAACATGTCAAACTATGTTTATAATCAATCCTCAGGTTGTTTTTAGACTGAATAATAGATAACATTTCAACCGGACAATAACGTTGTCAATATAAAAGGTAAACAAGAAAGGCGCACTCTGGGTCTCGCGCATGAAAAAAATCTCTGGGACACTGAATGGTCCACTCATTCAGAGTGGTCTTACACTCATTTTTCAGAATACAAGCCTGAACCAATTTCTAAAGACTGTTGATATCTAGTGGAAGCCATAGGAAGTGCAATTTGAGTCCTAAGTCAATGGAATCTGTATAGGCAGTCTATGGGAAAACTACAAAAATAAACAAATCCCACTTCCTGGATGGATTTTTCTCAGGTTTTCATGTGTCATATCAGTTATGTTATACTCACAATCATTATTTTAACAGTTTTGGAAACTTTAGTGTTTTTTATCCAAATCTACCATGTTTACTTTGGGCATGCTTTTCATCCGGAGGTGTAAATAGTGCCCCCTACCGTAGTGAGGTTAACACCCCGGCCGTCCTACAATCCAAGCTAGATGCCCTCAATCTCACACAAATGATCAAGGAAACCACCAAATTCAACCCCTAAATCTGTAAACATGGGCACCCTCATAGATATTATCCTGACCAACGTGCCCTGCAAATACACCTCTGCTGTTTTCAATCAGGATCTCAGCGATCACTGCCTCATTGCCTGCATCCGTTATGGGTCCGCGGTCAAACGACCACCCCACATTACTGTCAAACACTCCCTAAAACACTTCTGCAAGCAGGCCTTTCTAATCGACCTGGCCCAGGTCTCCTGGAAGGATATTGACCTCATCCCGTCAGTAAGGGATGCCTGGTTATTTAATTGTAATTTCCTCACCACCTTTATATAAGCATGCCCCTTAAAAAATGTAGAACTAAGAACAGATATTGCCCTTGGTTCACTCCAGACCTGACTACCCTTGACCAGCACAAAAACACAGAATAGTCTCCGCGATATGCAACTTTTCAGAGAAGTCAGGAACCAATACACACAGTCAGTTAGGAAAGCAACGGCTAGCTTTTTCAAACAGAAATTTGCATCCCGTAGCTCTAACTCCAAAAAGTTTTGGGACACTGTAAAGTCCATGGAGAATAAGAGCACCTCATCCCAGCTGCCCACTGCACTGAGGCTAGGAAACACTGTCACCACCGATAACTCCACGATTATCGAGAATTTCAATAAGCATTTCTCTACGGCTGGCCATGCTTTCTTCCTGGGTACCCCAACCCCGGCCAACAGCTCCCCACCCACCGCAGCTACTTCGCCAAGCCTCCCCAGCTTCTCCTTCACCCAAATCCAGATAACTGATGTTCTGAAAGACTTGCAAAATCTGGACCCCTACAAATCAGCTGGGCTAGACAATCTGGACCCTCTCTTTCTAAAATGATCCGCCGCCATTGTTGCAACCCATATTACTGGTCTGTTCAACCTCTCTTTCATATCATCCGAGATCCCTAAAGATTGGAACGCTTCCGCAGTCATCCCCCTCTTCAAACGGGGTGACACTCCAGACCCAAACTGTTACAGACCTATAACCATCCTGCCCTGCCTTTCTAAAGTCTTCGAAAGCCAAGTTTACTAACAGATCACTGGCCATTTCGAATCCCACCGTACCTTCTCCGCTGTGCAATCCGGTTTCCAAGCTGGTCACGGGTGCACCTCAGCCACGCTCAAGGTACTAAATGATATCATAACCGCCATCGATAGACAGTACTGTGCAGCCGTCTTCATCGACCTGGCCAAGGCTTTCGACTCTGTCAATCACCGTATTCTTATCGGCAGACTCAACAGCCGATCAATCAACAACCGATCGCTGCCCACACCCGCACGACTAGCATCACTACTCTGGACGGTTCTGACTTAGAATATGTGGACAACTATAAATGCATAGGAGTCTGGTTTGACAATAAACTCTCCTTCCAGACTAATATTAAGCATCTCCAATCCAAAATTAAATCTAGAACCGGCTTCCTATTTCGCAACAAAACCTCCTTCACTCACGCTGCCAAACATACCCTCGTAAAACTGACTATCCTACCGATCCTTAACTTCGGCGATGTCATTTACAAAATAGCCTCCAACACTCTACTCAGCAGACTGGATGCAGTCTATCACAGTGCCATCCGTTTTGTCACTAAAGCCCCATATACCACCCACCAGTGCGACCTGTATGCTCTTGTCGGCTGGCCCTCGCTACATATTCGTCGCCAAACCCACTGGCTCCAGGTCATCTATAAGTCTTTGCTAGGTAAAGCTCCGCCTTAACTTTGCTCACTGGTCACCATAGCAACACCCACCCATAGCACACGCTCCAGGAGGTATATCTCACTGGTCATCCCCAAAGCCAACACCTCCTTTGGCCGCCTTTCCTTCCAGTTCTCTGCTGCCAATGACTGGAACGAATTGCAAAAATCGCTAAAGTTGGAGACATATATCTCGCTCACTAACTTTAAGCGTCAGCTATCTGAGCAGCTTACCGATCGCTGCAGCTGCACACAGCCCATCCAACTGCCTACCTCATCCCCATGTTTTTATTAACTTTTTTTGCTCTTTTGCACAACAGTATTTCTACTTGCACATCATCATCTGCACATCTATCTCCAGTGTTAAATTGTAATTACTTCGCTACTGTGGCCTATTTATTGCCTTAACTCCGTACTCCATTTGCACACACTGTATATAGATTTTTCTTTTGTGTTATTGATTGTACTTTTGTTTATCCCACTGCTTTGCTTTATCTTGGCCAGGTTGCAGTTGTTCTCAACTAGCCTACCTGGTTAAATAAAAGTGAAATCATTATTTAAAAAAAAAATTGGAGCTTTTTTGACAACACTCAAATGGATACTGTCATTAACCTCTGGGCTAGGTTGGACGCTTGCGTCCCACCTACTCAACAGCCAGTGTAATCCCGTGGCGCGATATTCAAATACCTTAGAAATGCTATTACTTCAATTTCTCAAACATATGACTATTTTACACCATTTTATAGACAAGACTCTCGTTAATCTAACCACACTGTCCGATTTCAAAAAGGCTTTACAACGAAAGCAAAACATTAGATTATGTCAGCAGAGTACCCAGCCAGAAATAATCAGACACCCATTTTTCAAGCTAGCATATAATGTCACATAAACCCAAACCACAGCTAAAAATGCAGCACTAACCTTTGATGATCTTCATCAGATGACGATCCTAGGACATTATGTTATACAATACATGCATGTTTTGTTCAATCAAGTTCATATTTATATAAAAAAAACAGCTTTTTACATTAGCATGTGACTAGCATGTGACTAGCATTCCCACCGAACACTTCCGGTGAATTTACTAAATTACTCACGATAAACGTTCACAAAAAACATAACAATTATTTTAAGAATTATAGATACAGAACTCCTTTATGCACTCGCTATGTCCGATTTTTTTAAAATAGCTTTTCAGTGGAAGCACATTTTGCAATATTCTGAGTAGATAGCCCGGCCATCACAGGCTAGCTATTTTGACACCCACCAAGTGTGGTACTCACCAAACTCTGATTTACTATTAGAAAAGTTTTATTACCTTTGCTGTTCTTCGTCAGAATGCACTCCCAGGACTTCTACTTCAATAACAAATGTTGGTTTGGTTCAAAATAATCCATAGTTATATCCAAATAGCGGCGTTTTGTTCGTGCGTTCAAGACACTATCCGAAGGGTAAAGAAGGGTGACGCGCCCGACGCGTTTCGTAACAAAACATTTCAAAATGTTCCATTACCGTACTTCGAAGCATGTCAAACGCTGTTTAAAATCTATTTTTATGCGATTTGTATCGTAAAAAAGTGATAATATTCTGACCGGGAGTCGTTGTTTTCGTTCAAAGAGAGAGAAAGTAAACATGGTGTCGGCTCGTGCACGCACCTCCAGTCTCATTGTCCTCAGATCGACCACTATCCAAATGCGCTGTTTTTCAGCCATGGCCTGCAAAGCCACGATTCATCGTTCTGGCGCCTTCTGAGAGCCTATGGGAGCGTTAGAAAATGTCACGTTATGCCAGAGATCCCCTGTTTTGGTTAGAGATGATCAAGAAGGCCAAGAAATAGTCAGAGAGAGCGCTTCCTGTTTGGAATCTTCTCAGGTTTTGGCCTGCCAAATGAGTTCTGTTATACTCACAGACACCATTCAAACAGTTTTAGAAACTTTAGGGTGTTTTCTATCCAAATCAAACAATTATATGCATATTCTAGTTACTGGGCAGGAGTAGTAACCAGATTCAATCGGGTACGTTTTTTTATCTGGCCGTGCAAATACTGCCCCCTATCCCCAACAGGTTAATGCAGTTCTTCAATAATTACACATAATACTTGAGTTACAGTCACATGTTCAGCTATCATCAGCTGATCCAGGAAATCATTTTCTGAATGACAGTCACATGACAAACATCACGACATGCAACAACAACCAAAGTGCTTCTTCATTCATTACTCTGGTAAAGACAGTTATGCCGTGCTCCATGTTGGATCCAACATCCTTAACAAATGTATGTTTATAATGTGTTATTGTCTGGTTGATTTACTGTAGGGTCTCGTTAGTCTGTTTGGACACAGAGATACTTAGCTCATAATGTGTAGAGAACTGTTCCTTGATGGATAGGCTATTGTACAACACACAGAGCTATTTTCCTATATTTGTTGTTTGGTGAAGTTATGGGTCCTACAGTAGGTCTATGTTGTTGTTAGGTGAAGTTATGGGCCAATTTGGCAAACAGTGTACAAACCGTCATTGTCAGGCTGATGAAAAAGCCAAAGAGCATTTTACTGGTTGAAGTGTTTTTTAAGTACAAAGCGGTTGATTTGGGACAATAACACAAACATTATATTAAGCAGGACATTCAAATGAGCCTTACAATTATAATCCAAAGTAGTGTGAAATGCACTCATAAGCAACCTGGAAATGGAGGTTACTCCCCTGAGCAAAAATCTTTTCTCACCAGCAAACACAGAAAGGGGCTACAATCTTAGATGTTACTACTAATGTGAAAACAAGACAAAATATGACAAAATATATTGTTGCTCATTTTAAGACAAATGTCAAACAATCATTACATTCATTACAGACGTCAATTGTTGTACAACATCAACATCATGGCTACGCTGTTGGCATCACCTTTTACAGTGGATTTCTGCTGTTGTGGGCCTTTAACCATCTGTATGACTTTGTTGTTCACACAGGAGAGAGACGTGACTATCTTGGATCCTCTGGGGAGCCTCAACAACCTCATGATGCTGACGAGGCAGAGAAGAGTCTCTCTAGATCAGAACTCCTCAAGAAACACCAGCAGAGACCCACAGGGAAGATAATTCACCGCTCTGACTGTGGGAAGAGATTCACCTCATCAGCAGGCATTAAAATTCATCAGAGAAGCCACACAGTAGAGAAACCTTATTGCTGTACTCAATGTGGGAAGAGTTTTGATAAATCTAGCCATCTGAAGATGCACCAAAGAACACACACAGGAGAGAAACCTTATAGCTGTGATCAATGTGGGAAGAGTTTTACTCAGCTAAGCCACCTGATTTCACACCAGAGAATACACACAGCAGAGAAACCTTATAGCTGTGGTCAATGTGGGAAGAGTTTTGGTCAATCTGGCAATCTTACAGTGCACCAGAGAATACACACAGGAGAGAAATCTTATAGCTGTGGTCAATGTGGGAGGAGTTTTACAACATCTGGCTCTCTGACTATACACCAGAGAACACACACAGGAGAGAAACCTTATATCTGTGGTCAATGTGGGAAGAGTTTTACTACATCTGGCTCTCTGACTCTACACCAGAGAACACACACAGGAGAGAAACCTTATAGCTGTGGTCAATGTGGGAAGAGTTTTACAACATCTGGCTCTCTGACTCTACACCAGAGAACACACACAGGAGAGAAACCTTATAGCTGTGGTCAATGTGGGAAGAGTTTTACAACATCTGGCTATCTGACTATACACCAGAGAACACACACAGGAGAGAAACCTTATAGCTGTGGTCAATGTGGGAAGAGTTTTACAACATCTGGCTATCTGACTATACACCAGAGAACACACACAGGAGAGAAACCTTATAGCTGTGGTCAATGTGGGAAGAGTTTTACAACATCTGGCTATCTGACTCTACACCAGAGAACACACACAGGAGAGAAATCTTCTAGCTGTGGTCAATGTGGTAAGAGTTTTGCTGCATCTGCCTCTCTGACTCTACACCAGAGAACACACACAGGAGAGAAACCTTATAGCTGTGGTCAATGTGGGAAGAGTTTTACAACATCTGGCTCTCTGACTCTACACCAGAGAACACACACAGGAGAGAAATCTTATAGCTGTGGTCAATGTGGGAAGAGTTTTACAACATCTGGCTATCTGACTATACACCAGAGAACACACACAGGAGAGAAACCTTATAGCTGTGGTCAATGTGGGAAGAGTTTTACAACATCTGGCTATCTGACTATACACCAGAGAACACACACAGGAGAGAAACCTTATAGCTGTGGTCAATGTGGGAAGAGTTTTACAACATCTGGCTCTCTGACTCTACACCAGAGAACACACACAGGAGAGAAACCTTATAGCTGTGGTCAATGTGGGAAGAGTTTTACAACATCTGGCTCTCTGACTCTACACCAGAGAACACACACAGGAGAGAAACCTTATAGCTGTGGTCAATGTGGGAAGAGTTTTACAACATCTGGCTATCTGACTCTACACCAGAGAACACACACAGGAGAGAAATCTTATAGCTGTGGTCAATGTGGGAAGAGTTTTACTCAGTCAAGCCATCTGATATCACACCAGAGAACACACACAGGAGAGAAACCTTATAGATGTGGTCAATGTGGGAAGAGTTTTGCTGCATCTGCCTCTCTGACTCTACACCAGAGAATACACACAGGAGAGAAACCTTATAGCTGTGTTCAATGTGGGATGAGTTTTGGTCGATCTGACCATCTGGTATCACACCAGAGAACACACACAGGAGAGAAACCTTATAGCCTTATAACTGTGAACATTCTCCGATAAGACATCTGATCAAACACCAGAAAATACTTGAAGGGGTTGTTTCACGATATCAATGATATGTCACAATATAGAATGTTTTAACATTGTAGTAGGAATATTTTAATAGTGTCACAATGTAGAACCCTAAACGTTTGTCCCCTGTTCAATTGATTTCAGCATGATATGGATATCAGCCTCATAGAAAAATACAAGCTCTGAAATGAAAGAGTACTATTTATGATATTTAACAAAAAAGAGTTGTGTTACACTTACCATGTTGGTGACGCACTTGAATCAAAATGTATCTGGCTGTTTTCTACAAATTGTCCTCTAACCAGGGATGTACACATTATTCCCAGATTCCGTGTGGTTTTTGAGCTGTTAGTTTTAACAGGACGTGCAACCTCATCTCCCTCCTCTCGCACAATTGATTACAACATGATATCGATGAGTTATGACAATAAGTGTTGTGTTCCTTTGTTTAGGGACCCCTAAATTTAAATGCATCACTCCAAAATGTAGCTGACTGTCTTCTGCAGGTTGTCCTCTAACCAGTGAGGTAAAAGATATCTCCATTTCCATGTGTTTTTTGTTTTGTTGTGTTAGTTTCAAGAGCAGGTTCAACCTGATTTCCCCCCAAATGGATATAAGATTTGTGTTTTGTGTTTAGCTAGTGCGTTGCTATGGATCTTTATTTATTTTGACTGCATGTTTTTCCGTATTGGAGATGAATTTTGTTTGGAAATAGAAAAAGTATATATTTGTCTTAAGGGGGAAGGTGTTACAGGCTTTAGTTTTTCCATTTATGTTTTGAGGTTGGACGTTAGCACGTCTAGCTCGTTAGCCCGTCTAGCTCGTTAGCCCGTCTAGCTCGTTAGCACGTAGGACGCACTTATTGGTGTCACCTCGTTAGTCAGTATGTGTTACACCTGTGCTGGCTTGTCCATCTCGTTAGTGGGAAGGTGTTTCACCTGAGCTGGTCCAGGTTCTATTTAACTTCTTACATCTACACGTTCCGCTAGCGGAACGTCTGCTCCAATATCCAATGATGGGCGGGGCGCGAAATTCAAACTCCTCTAAATCCGAAAACTTACACTTTTCAAACATATGACTATGTTACAGCTATTTAAAGACAAGACTCTCCTTTATCTAACCAAACTGTCCGATTTCAAAAAGGCTTTACAGCGAAAGCAAAACATTAGATTATGTCAGCAGAGTACCCAGCCAGGAATAATCACACAGCCATTTTTCAAGCTAGCATATCATGTCACATAAACCCAAACCATATCTAAATGCAGCACTAACCTTTGATGATCTTCATCAGATGACACACCTAGGACATTGTGTTATACAATACATGCATGTCTGTTCAATCAAGTTCATATTTATATCAAAAACCAGCTTTTTACATTAGCATGTGACGTTCAGAACTAGCATTCCCACCGAACACTTCCGGTGATTTTACTAAATTACTCACGATAAACGTTCACAAAAAGCATAACAATTATTTTAAGAATTATAGATACAGAACTCCTCTATGCACTCGATATGTCCGATTTTAAAATAGCTTTTCGGATGAAGCACATTTTGCAATAATGTAAGTACATAGCCCGGCGTTACAGGGCTAGCTATTTAGACACCCACCCAGTGTAGCCTTCACCAAAATCACATTTCCTATAAGAAAAATGTTCTTACCTTGCTTGTTCTTCATCAGAATACACTGCCAGGACTTCTACTTCAATAACAAATGTAGGTTTGGTCCCAAATAATCCATCGTTATATCCAAACAGCGACGTTTTGTTCGTGCGTTCTAGACACTATCCCAACGCTAAATCTCGGCCACGAGCATGACGCAAAATATGACAAAAAATTTCGAAATATTCCATTACCGTACTTCGAAGCATGTCAACCGCTGTTTAAAACCAATATTTATGCAATTTATCTCGTAGAGAAGCGATAATATTCCGACCGGGAATCTGCCTGTCTGTAACTGAGGAAAAAACCAAAAGCCGGGGGCGGGGCGTGTCACGCGCCTAAGGCTTAGTCCATTGACTGACCACTCAGCTTTTGCTCTCGTGTGCTTCAGCCAGGGCTTTGAATGACATCATTCCTGTTTTTCCCGGGCTGTGAGACTCCATTGTTGACGTGACAAGTGTCACGTAAGAGCAGAGATCCTTTGTAAACGATAGAGAGAATCAAGAAGGGCAAGAAATGTTCAGACAGGGTACTTCCTGAACAGAAGCATCTCAGGTTTTTGCCTGCCATAGGAGTTCTGTTATACTCACAGACACCATTCAAACAGTTTCAGAAACTTTGGAGTGTTTTCTCTCCAAAGCTAATAATTATATGCATATTCCAGTTTCTGGGCAGGACTAATAATCAGATTAAATCGGGTACGTTTTTTATCCAGCCGTGAAAATACTGCCCCCTAGATGTAACAGGTTAAGAGTGTCTGGCCCAGTGCTCCAGTTGTCTTGATACATGTGGAGAGTCAACACCTTTCAGGTTTGCTTCCTGTCTTTAAGTTTGTTGTGGGTTTTTCTTTTGTTTGTCTCTTCTTAGGCAGATTTAGTGGGTCTCATGGTGGGTGTCTTTTAGGTCCCAGTTGTTGTTACTAGTCAACTTTCAGTAGACTCTGTGAGAGCAAAAAAAAACTGTGAGAGTGTAACAGTGTAGGTTCCGTCCCTCTCTTCGCCCCAACCCGGGCTCGAACCAGGGACCCTTGCACACATCAACAACTGACACCCACCGAAGCATCGTTACCCATCGCGCCACAAGAGCCACGGCCCTTGCCACGCAAGGGGAAACCCTACTTCAAGTCTCAGAGCGAGTGACGTCACCGATTGAAACACTATTAGCGCGCACCACCGCTAACTAACTAGCCATTTCACATCGGTTACAAGAGCAAAATTGCAAGATTATGTTATAATACTTTTATTGCATCAAATGGTTGTTTTATGCAACAGAATAGAGGGTTCTTAGAACTATTGTGTCTGTGTTCTACTGAGGATGGGCCTCTGGGAGAAAACACTGACAGGAGATTTACAATGTCTTTTGGGTGATAAAACCTAAAGAGACAACATTCCAGAGCATGAGATAATGTTTCTGTTCTATATGGTACCAGGGAGAGATGACCCCACAGGGCCAGACCCTGGTCTCTACATAAAGAGTACTGTTTTTACTGCAGGTACTGTCTGCTGAGAATTATAAGTATCTTGCATTCAAATCTTAACCTTGTGATCCATTCTATATATCTGTTGTTGGTCATGTAGGTTAAAAGGGGTGTATCTTGGCTGTAAAAGACCTTTGTACTTTTGTCTCGGGGCTCTCAATGAATCATCTGGGGGTGATTTGTCGACCAGCCATCATTATCGTAGAGCACTCAATTGATTCACTTTAAATGTGTGCGTTGTATTGACCTGCTCCCTTATTATTAAGTGATTAAAGATTTAGTTTAAGATTAACTCTGACTTGTGTGATCAGTTTGTCTCCTCATTTGATATTAAGGAAATTAACAACCACATTTGGGGATGTGAATCTTGACTTGGTGACCGCTCCTGATGACCTGGGTAAATGGTGCTCCAGGGATCCCTCTAACTTGGGATCTCAGGGAGACCACACTTCAGGAACGGAGGAGATGGACCCACATTTGATCTGAGAGGCAGCGAGCCGAGTGGATACCACATCTCGAACGTAGTTTAAAAACAAAGAGGTGAGCGAAACACGCAAAGTGGAGTTTTTAGAAAATCCTCGTAGGCTCTGTCAGGAGCCTCCAGTCAGGAGGCTCTGAGTGTGTATTCCTGTATTGAGGTGTAAACAGGGCCCAGTCAGTAGGCTCTGAGTGTGTATTCCTGTGTGGAGGTGTAAACAGGGCCCAGTCAGGAGGCTCTGAGTGTGTATTCCTGTGTGAGGGGGGGGGGGGGCACCTTGGAGGCGTAAACAGGGCCGAGTCAGTGGAGGATGATCTGAGAGTCAGTCGACTCAGACACCTATCATTGGTCGGTTGCGGGCGACCTAGAGCTGTCCTGACACTGAATTGATCACAGTGGGGATTGGTCTGTAGGGGTGAGGGGCCAGGGTGACTGTGGGTTCTGTGTGAAACACGGTACCTGGTTAAACTCTATTGGAAGAAGAACCTCATTCTGAAAAGTGTCTGTGTGACCCTCAGAAGTGGTGAATTCCAATTATTTTAAATGTGATGGCCAGGTATGCCCTGGGTTTAAATATCTTGAATCTTTGGGAACTAGATGACAATTTTAATGTTAAAACATCCGGAATCTGCCCTGTTTACGCCTCCCAATACCTTCTTCTTGATCCCAATTGCATTGTGTCCATGTTCTGTCCTATAAGAAGTTCAAAGGAAGAGGAAATGTGTCAAAGAATAGTCTTACAAGCATTAAAACATATATATATATATATATATATATATAAAATAAATCTTGAAAGATAAATGGCATCGACGTACAATTGAATGCAAAATAGAAGAACATAGTGGAGAAAGCACTAGCCAATACAGTGCTGCCATACAGGCCTAATATCACATTTCAAGATATCTTTGTACACAAATTGTTCAATATTTTATCAGGCTGACTTGAAAGATTATACTCAACATTTTGTTGCGTGGCAATACTGTGTTTGGATTCTGAAGGGCATTTATACAAAAGAGGTAGTCTAGACACTGTATAAATACCATTACGCATTTGAATCCCATCTACAGCGACCATCTAAGATATTAATTTCCCTCCACAAGGGGGCGGACATGTAACGTTTCCAAAATGGGATACGATTGTCCATGTAACGTTTCCAAATGGGATAGTATTGTACATGTAACGTTTCCAAAATGGGATAGTTATTGTACATGTAACGTTTCCAAAATGGGATAGTATTGTACATGTAACGTTTCCAAAATGGGATAGTATTGTACATGTAACGTTTCCAAAATGGGATAGTATTGTACATGTAACGTTTCCAAAATGGGATAGTATTGTACATGTAACGTTTCCTAAATGGGATAGTATTGTACATGTAACGTTTCCTAAATGGGATAGTATTGTACATGTAACGTTTCCAAAATGGGATAGTATTGTACATGTAACGTTTCCAAAATGGGATAGTATTGTACATGTAACATTTCCAAAATGGGATAGTATTGTACATGTAACGTTTCCTAAATGGGATAGTATTGTCCATGTAACGTTATGCCCCCTTGTGAGTTAATAGTATTGCATGCTGTAGCAGGCTATATAAAGAGGAAGACCTCCATTGACAATTCAGTTTGTTGTAACTGTGACAGGTTAAAGGAAATACTCATAGCCTGTTATACATTAAAAATTATTAGTAAGTTCATGGTATGTGAGGATCTTAAAACATCTGAGGTTAAAAAGATTATGCATTCAGTACTAGTTGATAGAGATTGATAAAATTCATAATTGTGTTAAAAAGTTAAAATCCGTCAAGGTTACAAAGGGTAAAAATTGTAAAAGGAATGTGTAAACGTTATATTAGTTACTTTATTTTGTGGTGCCAAATTGAAGGGAAAAGTGTTAATCTGTATCTACTAAATGGCTCTTAATCTATGAGCCTGAGATCGATTGCTCTGGTCTCCACCCAAGTTCGGGGGAAATCGCGGGTTTTAACTCATTGCACTAAAGGTCATTGAAGAAACAATACTCTCGTGATTATTTCTCCCCTTTTTCAGGGGCGTAACATCTCGTCTGGACAGGTCACCGTCCTTAGTTAGCTTCGTTAACTAACTAACTAACTAACGTTAGCTAGTTCATTATCACAAAAGTGAGAACTGCTCTAGATTGGAAACTTACGTTAATGAGTGTAAAGCCATGTTGACTTCATGGAAACGATATACAATATATGGTAAAGAATATAGTTGAGGAAATAATCCAAACCTAGTTGTGCCTAGTTAGGACATAACGTTAGCTAGCTAGCTAACGGTACTGTACTGTAGCCTCATACAACGCCGCCGGTCAAACCCGGCTTTCTAATATTTACGTTCATTAACTATAGTAACGTTATGGAAGATATTCACAGAAAACCATCATTGTCTTCGTTATTCATTATTAGTATGTTATATTATTATAATAAATGATTTCGAGACATATTCAGAGCCAAACATCATCAACTTAACCTTTTTACTGTTGTCGCATCCAAACTTGTCACCATCGTTTTCAGTTGTAATTGCGAAGTTCCCGGAAGAAGTCCAGCAACAACGGAGGTTCCTCGATGAACCCACCTTCTAACAAGTTCTTGAAGAACCTTTTGGGCTGTTTTTAATTGACCAAGAACCCTTCGGTTCTTAGGGATCTGAGAACAACTCCAGTTGAACCCTCATTTATAGAGTGTAGTCTGCTCTATTACTCTCAGATTCAAACATAATGATTAGCATCAACGATCAAGTCAGCTGCTGCTGCTCCAATACAGTATGAGGTGAGACGGTGAACTGATGTTGAACCGGGCAGTCAGCTGCTGCTGCTCCAATACAGTATGAGGTGAGACGGTGAACTGATGTTGAACCGGGCAGTCATCTGCTGCTTTTCCAATACAGTATGTGGTGAGACGGTGAACTGGGCAGTCAGCTGCTGCTGCTCCAATACAGTATGAGGTGAGACGGTGAACTGATGTTGAACCGGGCAGTCAGCTGCTGCTGCTCCAATACAGACAGTATGAGGTGAGACGGTGAACTGGTGTTGAACCGGGCAGTCAGCTGCTGCTGCTCCAATACAGTATGAGGTGAGACGGTGAACTGATGTTGAACTGGGCAGTCAGCTGCTGCTGCTCCAATACAGTATGAGGTGAGACGGTGAACTGGAAAGTCAGCTGCTGCTGCTCCAATACAGTATGAGGTGAAACGGTGAACTGATGTTGAACTGGGCAGTCAGCTGCTGCTGCTCCAATACAGTATGAGGTGAGACGGTGAACTGATGTTGAACCGGGCAGTCATCTGCTGCTTTTCCAATACAGTATGTGGTGAGACGGTGAACTGGGCAGTCAGCTGCTGCTGCTCCAATACAGTATGAGGTGAGACGGTGAACTGATGTTGAACCGGGCAGTCAGCTGCTGCTGCTCCAATACAGACAGTATGAGGTGAGACGGTGAACTGGTGTTGAACCGGGCAGTCAGCTGCTGCTCCTCCAATACAGTATGAGGTGAGACGGTGAACTGATGTTGAACTGGGCAGTCAGCTGGCTGCTGCTCCAATACAGTATGAGGTGAGACGGTGAACTGGAAAGTCAGCTGCTGCTGCTCCAATACAGTATGAGGTGAAACGGTGAACTGATGTTGAACCGGCAGTCAGCTGCTGCTGCTCCAATACAGTATGAGGTGAGACGGTGAACTGATGTTGAACTGGGCGTCAACTGCTGCTGCTCCAATACAGTATGAGGTGAGACGGTGAACTGATGTTGAACTGGGCAGTCAGCTGCGGCTGCTCCAATACAGTATGAGGTTAACCGGTGAACTGATGTTGAACCACTGATGCAAGGGAATCAGCTATCTGCTTGCTCCACCATACAGTATGAGGTGGAAACGGTGAACTGGAAAGTCAGCTGCTGCTGCTACCAATTACAGTATGAGGTGAAACGGTGAACTGACTGGTTGAACTGGGGGCAAGTCAGCTTGCTTGCTGCTCCAATACAGTATGAGGTGAGACTGGTGAACTGAGTTGAACTGGGCAGTCAGCTGCTGCTGCTCCAATACAGTATGAGGTGAGACGATGAATGATGTTGAAACTGGGCAGTCAGCTGCTGCTGCTCCAATACAGTATGAGAGGTGAGACGGTGAACTGGGCAGTCAAGCTGCTGCTCCCAATACAGTATGAGGTGGACGGTGACTGATGTTGAATCATAATGATTAAGTTAATTAAAATGTGAAATGTGAAACGGTAAAAAAATAGTATGGCATATTAAATATATCACTATGTTGTTATCATATAGAAACATCATGGAATATTGTACATCATATAAATATATTACTGTATTGTTATCATAGAAACATCATGGAATATTGTAATCATATTAATATATTACTCTATTGTTATCATATGAAAACATCATGGAATATTGTACATCTATTAAAATATTACTCTATGTTATCATATAGAACATAATGGAATAGTATATTCATAAATATATTACTGTATTGTTATCATATAGAAACATCATGGAATATTGTACATTATATGACCATCAACATACATTATTGTTTCATTCAATTTCACATAAATAAGGATATTTAATTTTCAAGTTCAGAAGTCAGAACCCCATCACCTGCTATGTAAAGAGACAGAATAATGCACAATGGTCAATGCTATCCGGGATACTTGGGACATCCCTACCCTAAACCCTAACCTTAACCCCTAACCTTAACCATTTTAAATGTCACTTTACGGGCTAGGACGTCCCAAGGATGTATCTCTACTGGAATACATGATCTAAGTGATTGATAGTTGGTATCAGCAGTCATAAAGCCTAATTTACTTTAATGAACTACTAAATAGTGATTTTGTCAGACAGCATAGACAGCAGCTCTACACTTTATTGAGTGACTGATCCATTCATCCTTCCATCCTCCTCAGCCTTCTTCCTCTGAAGACCCAGTGAGGGTGGAGCTCAGTCAGAGAGCGTTGAGGGACTGGTTAGGAAGAACACTTCTACAGCCAGAGAGGGAGAGGTCACACATGGTTTAGATGGTAAATATTTATGTCCCCTTAGTGGTTCATCACGTCAGCAAAAGGGAACATGTTCCATTTACTGTTTATTTAGTGCAAATTGTCCACTGGTATTGCTGTAATTTCTCAATCACTTTTGGCTGTATGAAAGTGAATTTCCCCCCAGGCATACATACATGTTCTTTGTTATTACCCGAGCCACTGCCTGTCCACCCCAGCTATCATTCAGAAGGCGAGATCAGTACAGGTGGCCATCAAAGCTGGGGGGGGGGGGGGGGGGGGGCAGGGGGACCGAAAGACTGAAAAACAGCTTCTATCTCAAGGCCACAGACAGCACAGAGAGACTGCAGCCTACATATAAATCAAATCAAATCAAAATCAAATTTATTTATATAGCCCTTCGTACATCAGCTGAAAATCTCAAGTGCTGTACAGAAGACCCAGCCTAAAACCCCAAACAGCAAGCAATGCATGTGAAGAAGCACGGTGGCTGGGAAAAACTCCCTAGGAAAAACTCCTGAGAAAGGCCAAAAACCTAGGAGAAAACCTAGAGAGGAACCAGGCTATGAGGGGTGGCCAGTCCTCTTCTGGCTGTGCTGGGTGGATATTATAACAGAACATGGTCAAGATGTTAAAATGTTCGTAAATGACCAGCATGGTCAATAATAATAATCATAGTAATTGTCGAGGGTGCAACAAGCACGTCCGGTGAACAGGTCAGGGTTCCGTAGCCGCAGGCAGAACAGTTGAAACTGGAGCAGCAGCATGGCCAGGTGGACTGGGGACAGCAAGGAGTCATCATGCCAGGTAGTCCTAGGCCTCAGGTCCTCCGAGAGAAAGAAAGAAAGAAAGAAAGAAAGAAAGAAAGAAAGAAGAAAGAAAAGAGAGAGAATTAGAGAGAGCATATTTACATTCACACAGGACACCGGATAAGACAAGAGAATACTCCAGATGTAACAGACTGACCCTAGCCCCCCGACACATAAACTACTGCAGCATAAATACTGGAGGCTGAGACAGGAGGGATCAGAAGACACTGTGGCCCCATCTCGATGATACCCCCGGACAGGGCCAAACAGGCAGGATATAACCCCACCCACTTTGCCAAAGCACAGCCCCCACACCACTAGAGGGATATCTACAACCACCAACTTACCGTCCGAAGACAAGGCCGAGTATAGCCCACAAAGATGTCCGCCCACGGCACAAACCCAAGGGGGGGGCGCCAACCCAGACAGGAAGACCACGTCAGTGGCTCAACCTACTCAAGTGACGCACCCCTCCCATGGACGGCATGGAAGAACACCAGTAAGTCAGTGACTCAGCCCCTGTAAAAGGGTTAGAGGCAGAGAATCCCAGTGGGAAGAGGGGAACCGACAAGGCAGAGACAGCAAGGGCGGTTCGTTGCTCCAGCCTTTCCGTTCACCTTCACACTCCTGGGCCAGACTATACTTAATCATAGGACCTACTGAAGAGATAAGTCTTCAGTAAAGACTTAAAGGTTGAGACTGAGTCTGCGTCTCTCACATGGGTAGGCAGACCATTCCATAAAAATGGAGCTCTATAGGAGAAAGCCCTACCTCCAGCCGTTTGCTTTAGAAATTCTAGGGACAATTAGGAGGCCTGCGTCTTGTGACCGTAGCGTACGTGTAGGTATGTACGGCAGGACCAAATCGGAAAGATAGGTAGGAGCAAGCCCATGTAATGCTTTGTAGGTTAGCAGTAAAACCTTGAAATCAGCCCTTGCCTTAACAGGAAGGCCAGTGTAGGGAAGCTAGCACTGGAGTAATATGATCAAATTTTTTGGGTTCTAGGTTCAGGATTCTAGCAGCCGTATTTAGCACTAAACTGAAGTTTGTTAGTGCTTTATCCGGGTAGCCGGAAAGTAGAGCATTGCAGTAGTCGAGCCTAGAAGTAACAAAAGCATGGATTAATTTTTCTGCGTCATTTTGGACAGAAAGTTTCTGATTTTTGCAATGTTACGTAGATGGAAAAAAGCTGTCCTTGAAGGCAGTCTTGATATGTTCTTCAAAAGAGAGATCAGGGGTCCAGAGTAACGCCGAGGGTCCTTCACAGTTTTATTTGAGACGACTGTACAACCATCCAGATTAATTGTCAGATTCAACAGAAGATCTCTTTGTTTCTTGGGACCTAGGACAAGCATCTCTGTTTGGTCCGAGTTTAAAAGTAGAAAATTTGCAGCCATCCACTTCCTTATGTCTGAAACACAGGCTTCTAGCGAGGCAATTTTGGGGCTTCACCATGTTTCATTGAAATGTACAGCTGTGTGTCGTCCGCATAGCAGTGAAATTAACATTATGTTTTCGAATGACATCCCCAAGAGGTAAAATATATAGTGAAACAATAGTGGTCCTAGAACGGAACCTTGAGGAACACCGAAATTTACAATTGATTTGTCAGAGGACGAACCATTCACAGAGACAACTGATATCTTTCCGACAGATAAGATCTAAACCAGGCCAGAACTTGTCCATGTAGACCAATTTGGGTTTCCAATCTCTCCAAAAGAATGTGGTGATCGATGGTATCAAAAGCGGCACTAAGATCTAGGAGCATGAGGACAGATTGCAGAGCCTCGGTCTGGACATCATTAAAAGGGGCATTTACCACCTTCAACAAGTGCATGTCTCAGTAGCTATGATGGGGTCTAAAAAACAGACTGACTGAAGCGTTCGTATACAAATTGGTTTGTCTTCAGGAAGGCAGTTGAGTTGCGGCTGCGCAACAACTTTTTCTAAAATTTTTGGAGAGGAAGTGAAGATTCGATATAGGCCCGAGAGTTTTTTAAATAATTCTGGGTCAGAATTCGGCTTTTTCAAGAGAGGCTTTATTACGGCCACTTTTAAGTGAGCGTGGTAAAACACATCCGGTGGATGAGAGGCCGTTTATTAATGTTCAAACATAGGAGGGCCAAGCACAGGAAGCAGCTCTTGTCAGTAGTTAGTGGTGAGTTGGAATAGGGTCCAGTAATGGCAGCTTGAGGGTGTTGGAGGCCATGATTATTTCATCATTGTGTCAATAAGATATAGTACTAAAACACTTTATATCTCCCTTGAGCCAAGGTCCTGGCAGAGTTGTGCAGACTCTGGACAATGAAGCCCTGGAGGAATACCCAGATTTAAAGAGGAGTCCGTAATTTGCTTTCTAATGATCATGATCTTTTCCTCAAAAAGTCATAAATGTATTACTGCTGAAGTGAAAGCCATCCTCCATTTGCGAATGCTGCTTTTAGTTAGCTTGCGACAGTGTCAAAAGAAATTTCAGATTGTTCTTATTTTCCTCAATTAAGTTGGAAAAATAGGATGATCGTGCAGCAGTGAGGGCTCTTCGATACTGCACGGTACTGTCTTTCCAAGCTAGTCGGAAGACTTCCAGTTTTAGTGTGGCGCCATTTCCGTTCCAATTTTCTGGAAGCTTGCTTCAGAGCTCGTGTATTTTCTGTATACCAGGGAGCTAGTTTCTTATGACAGATGTTTTTAATTTTTAGGGGTGCAACTGCATCTAGGGTACTTGCGCAAGGTTGAATTGAGTTCCGCGGTTAGGTGGTTAACTGATTCTTGTCCTCTGACGTCTGGGTAGGCAGAGGGAGTCTGGAAGGGCATCAAGGAATCTTTGGGTTGTCTGAGAATTTATAGCCGACTTTAATCTTCCTTGGTTGGGGTCTGAGCAGATTATTTGTTGCAATTGTAAACGCAATAAAATGGTGGTCCGATAATCCAGGATTATGAGGAAAAACATTAAGATCACAACATTTATTCCATGGGACAAAACTAGGTCCAGAGTATGACTGTGGCAGTGAGTAGGTCAGAGACATGTTGGACAAAACCCACTGAGTCGATGATGGCTCCGAAAGCCTTTGGAGTGGGTCTGTGGACTTTTCCATGTGAATGTTAAAGTCACCAAAAATTAGAATATTATCTGCTATACTACAAGATCCGATAGGATTCAGGGAACCAGTAAGGAACACGGCATATGGCCCAGGAGGCCTGCATAAACAGTAGCTATAAAAGTGATTGAGTAGGCTGCATAGATTTCATGACTAGAGGCTCAAAAGACGAAAACGTCATTGTTTTTTTTTTTGTAAATTGAAATTTGCTATCGTAATGTTAGCAACACCTCCGCCTTGCCGGATGCACGGGGGTTTGGTCACTAGTGTAACCAGGGGGAGAGGCCTCATTTAACACAGTTAAATTCATCAGGCTTAAGCCATGTTTCAGTCAGGCCAATCACATCAGATTATGTACAGTGATTAGTTCATTGACTATAACTGCCTTGGAATGAGGGGAATCTAACATTAAGTAACCAATTTTGGAGATGTGAAGTATCACAAGCTCTTTCAATAATGCAGGAATGAGGAGGTCGT
The DNA here is from genome assembly GCF_901001165.1 of Salmo trutta. Lineage (NCBI taxonomy): Eukaryota > Metazoa > Chordata > Actinopteri > Salmoniformes > Salmonidae > Salmo > Salmo trutta. The sequence continues at coordinate 10,327,693 of NW_021822911.1, read as the reverse complement.
TATACTAGTAGATTACTGAAGCGAACACCGCCATTTTTAATTTTGCCCAACCAAGATCGAGGCACAGACACGGTCTCAATGGGGAAGGCTGAGCTGACTACGCTAACTGTGCTAGGGGCAGACTCCACTAAGCTGGCGGCTGGCTAACAGCCTGTTGCCTGCTGCACCCTATTTCATTGTGGAGCTAGAGAGGTTAGAGCCCTGTCTATGTTCGTAGATAAGATGAGAGCACCCCTCCGCTAGGATGGAGTCCGTCACTCCTCAGCAGGCCAGTTCTTGGTCCTGTTTGTGGGTGAATCCCAGAAAGGAGGGGCCAGTTATCTACAAATTCTATCTTGTGGGAGGGGCAGAAAACAGTTTTCATCCAGCGATTGAGTTGTGAGACTCTGCTGTAGAGCTCATCACTCCCCCTAACTGGGAGGGGGCCAGAGACAATTACTCGATGCCGACACATCTTTCTAGCTGATTTACACGCTGAAGCTATATAGCGCTTGGTGAGCCCTCTGACTGTTTCATCCTAACATCGTTGGTGCCGACGTGGATAACAATATTCTCTATACTCTCTACACTCGCCAGTTTTAGCTTTAGCCAGCACCGCTTTAGATTAGCCTTAACTGCGGTAGCCCTGCCCCCTGGTAAACAGTGTATGATCGCTGGATGATTAGTTTTAAGTCTAATACTGCGGTAAGTGGAGTCGCCACTGACTAGGGGTTTCAATTTGTCAGAGCTAATGGTGGGAGCCGTCGGCGTCTCAGACCCCACAACGGGAGGAGCAGAGACCAGAGAAGTCTCGGCCGATCGACTCCGACTCGCTTAAAGGGGAGAACCGGTTGAAAGTTTCTGTCGGCTGAATAGCGACACCGGTTGAGCATTCCTACAGCGTTTCCCTCCAGAAGCCATGAGAAAGTGTCCGGCTGCGGGGACCGTGCGAGGGGGTTTATAGCTAACGTTACTATCTGTACTTACTGGTGGCACAGACGCTGTTTCATCCTTCCTACACTGAAATGACCCTTGCCTAACGATTGCGTCTGAAGCTGGGCTTGCAGCACAGCTATCCTTGCCGTAAGGCGAATCGTTCTCCTGTATATTATGAGTACAACGACTGCAAATTAGAAGGCATCATGTTAATGTTACTTAGCTTCGGCTGTTTGAAGTCCCTGACGAACCATGTCCAGATAAAACCTCCGGGGTAGGAAGTTGAATGAAAAAAAGTTGAGTGAGGGAAAAAGTAAAAATATACGGTAATGAAAAAGTAAAAACCGTCAGGTAGCAAAGTAAAAACGGCAACAAAAACGCACAAAACGCACAACAGCGTAAACAAGTCTGCAAGTTGTGACCGGAAACAGCAGTCCACATTCAGATGAGAAATGGAGAGACAGAGATTACAGGAATGAGCACTTTAAATTCACTTTAAATATAGACTTGACATCATTGGCCACTTTAATAAATGGAACACTAGTCACTTTAATAATGTTTACATATCATTTCTCATCTCATATGTATAAACTGTATCTCAGTCTATGCTGCTCTGACATTGTCCATATATTTATATATTCCTAATTCCATTCCTTTACTTAGATTTGTGTGTATTGGGTATTTGTTGTGAAATTGTTAGATATTGTTAGATATTGCTGCACTGTGGGAACTAGAAGGACAAGCATTTCGCTACACCTGCAATAACATCTGCTAAACACCTGTATGTGACCAACAACATTTGATTTGTTATGAAGGTAATTTGTGTAAAATGTACTCTTTCCCCACTCATTCACCCCTCTCTTTACATTGCTTATGCATAATCAGTGGCCTGACTTCGTCCAGACTATGTCAAAGGCCCATCCTGGTAGATCTGAACCTAATGCAGCTTGGAGTGATCAGATGACAGAAGTCACATTTAGATGCCAAGTGTATTTGAGGCCATAGATGCTACATATCCATTACTTTGAGTGTTGTATATAATATGACTACATGGTGTTTCTGTGTTGCAGGGGCAGTCAAGAAATGGAACAGCAAGGCCACAGAAACAAGACATAACCAGAGCTGTGGGAGACCAACCTCAAGCCCCTTGTAGAGCCGGGGGTGGTGTTTACCACTCCACCACACCTTCAGAGCAGGCTGGAAAAGTGGGATTGATCTGTTTTTCATACTAAGATGGACCAAGAGTTTGTTGATTGGTCGAGTCATTGGGTAAATTTGTTTTACAATGTGTTCAAATAAAATCAAGCTTATTTATACAGACTTGTCAGACATGGATGCAACACAATGGCTTCACAGGAAAAAACAATGAAAATAAACAAATATTTAGTACACAAATACAAGGATAAAAAACAGAAGAATGACAACTAATGAGCATTCTAAGGAAATGCCATTGATTAAAATATCAACAATATGATGTTATATTCAACCCAAAATATAACTTGTTTTTAGGAGGGGCTCTGAAAGACACTATGGGGGTGTCCACTGGAAGTTGACTAGTACCAACAACTGGGACCTAAAAGACACCCACCATGAGACCCACTAAATCTGCCCAAGAAGAGGAAAACAAAGAAAAACCCACACCAAACTTAAAGACAGGAAGCAAACCAAAAAGGTGGAGCAACTAAAGGTGTTGACTCTCCACATGTATCAAGACAACTGGAGCACTGGGCCAGACACTCTTAAATAGAACCTGGACCAGCTCAGGTGAAACACCTTCCCACTAACGAGATGGACAAGCCAGCACAGGTGTAACACATACTGACTAACGAGGTGACACCAATCAGTGCGTCCTACGTGCTAACGGGCTAGACGGTGCTAACGGGCTAGACGTGCTAACGGGCTAGACGTGCTAACGGGCTAGACGTGCTAAAATCCAAACCTCAAACCATAAATGGAAAAACCAAAGCCTGTAAACACCTTCCCCCTTAAGACAACAAATATATCATATATTTTTATGGACAAGTTTGCTCACCACCAACAGAAAACAACTTCCATTTCTCATTATAATCAACTACAATGCTTCACCTTCACCAATATAAACATGGTGTCTACTGGCTGTCATCAAGAAAAAATATTTTCCCCCACTAGCTTCTAGAACTCTCATCTTTCCTAAAACTCACTAGCTTCTAGAACTCTCGTCGTCCTAAAACTCACTAGCTTCTAGAACTCTCGTCTTCCTAAAAACCCACTAGCTTCTAGAACTCTCGTCCCCTTGGAAAGAACCCAAAAATAAACTCAAATCAAATTGTATTAGTCACGTGTGCCGAATACAACAGTGTAGACCTGTAGACCTAACAGTGAAATGCTGACTTTACGAGCCCCTAACCAACAGTGCAGTTTCAAAAACATACAGAAAAGAATAAGAGATAAAACTCATCTCCAACACCGAAAAACGTGTCAAAATAAATTGCGATCCATGGTAACACACTGGTTAAACGCAAAACACAAATCTTTTTGACTGCCCACCCTTGAGACAACCAAGAAGTGCTTACCACGGACATGTCAGAGCTTCTCTCTCTTCACAGGGTTCACTAGATAGGCATGTTGTTGGATCGGGGCCCAGTCCCCAATGTCATCGCGCTAGTACATTTGGTTTGGCACATCTGAGAATGAACCCCTGATATTCTAAAAGCAGGATACAATGTCAATATAGTTGTACCCAAAAAATGGTCAGTTGGTTGCATGAATAAGTATTACATGAATTGTAAATATGAAATATCAAACCAAATGTACACCCCTTTGTAATACATATTGACAATAATGAACCTAATGGTGAGGCATGAAATAATTAAAAAAATCTGATTTTGTCAGGCTGAATGTTGAAATTTTTACATTTTACATTTTAGTCATTTAGCAGACGCTCTTATCCAGAGCGACTTACAGTAGTGAATACATATATTTCATAAAAATAATTTTTTTACTTTTTTATTTTATTTTTTATAAATATGAGGTGAGTTGAGTCATGCTTCTTCAGTAGTGGAATAAAGACAATTAGCACTTGAATGGTGTAAATAAATACTGGAGTGATGTAGGATTGTTAATAAATTGATTAGAGACCAATTTATTATACTGTGTCCATGTGTATAGGCTGCAAGTACGTTGACATTAAGTTATTTTCAAGTCATTGAAAAAAACGACCAGAAAAGACATCTTTCAACTTCACTTTCAACTACAACCGAACATATATTGGACATCTGGCATAGTCTTATTTTCAACGTCTTTTGAATTACATTTTGCTAAATGGGAATAGCGCAATGTCTAAACAGTTACCGTTGTAACGTGTCCAAATCAATAACCAATATTTAGAAACAGTTTGGGATTTACTGAAAACCTAAACATTTTGAAGTGTTGCATTTTGATTCCAGTGGGTCACCAACGTGGTAAGTGTAATACATTTTTTTTGTCACTTTTTATTAAATCTCATAATAGTAACTCTTCCATTTCAGAGCCTGGATTTTCCCCCTGAGGATAATATCCATATCATGTTGAAATCAATAGAACAGGGGACAAACGTTTAGGGTTCTACATTGTGACATCATTAAAATACTCCTACTACAATGTTAAAACATTCTACATTGTGACATCATTAAAATACTCCTTCTACAATGTTAAAACATTCTACATTGTGACATCATTAAAATACTCCTACTACAATGTTAAAACATTCTACATTGTGACATTATATCATTGATATCATGAAACAACTCCATGTATTTTCTGATGTTTGATCAGAGATCTTTTATCAGAGTATTTCTTTCCACATTGATTACAGCCATAAGATTTCTCTCCTGTGTGTGTTCTCTGGTGTTTAGTTAGACAGCTAGATTAGTAAAACTCTTCTCACATTGATCACAGCTATAAGGTTTCTCCTGTGTGTGTCCGCTGGTGTACTATCAGGTTGCTTAGCTGAGTAAAACTCTTCCCACATTGATCACAGCCATAAGGTTTCTCTCCTGTGTGTATTCTCTGGTGTATAGTTAGACAACTAGATGTAGTAAAACCCTTCCCACATTGATCACAGCTAAAGGTTTCTCTCCTATGTGTACCCGCTGGTGTCCTATCAGGGTGCTTAGCTGAGAAAAACTCGTCCCACATTGATCACAGCCAAAGGTTTCTCTCCTGTGTGTTCTCTGGTGCATAGTTAGATTGCTAGATGTAGTAAAACTCTTCCAACATTGATCACAGCTATAAGGTTTCTCTCCTGTGTGTGTTCTCTGGTGTGATTTCAGGGTTTGTAGCAGAGTAAAACTCTTCCCACATTGATCACAGCCGTATGATTTCTCTCCTGTGTGAATTCTTTGATGTATTTTAAGGTTTGATGAAGAGTTGAATCTTTTCCCACAGTCAGAGCAGCAGTGAGATTTCTTCCCTGTGGGTCTCTGCTGGTGTTTCTTGAGGAGTTCTGATCTGGAGAGACTCTTCTCTGCCTCGTCAGCATCATGATGTTGTTGAGGCTCCACAGAGGATCCACGATAGTCACGTCTCTCTCCTGTGTGAACAACAAAGTCAGACAGATGGTTAAAGGCCCACAACAGCAGAAATCCACAGTTTATTTGAGGTAAAAGGTGATGTCCAGATCATACCCATGAAGTTGTACAACAATTGACGTCTTAAATTTGAAAATGAAGACAGTCAAGAAATATCAGGGACACCAGGCCTGGTTTTCATAGCTGTTTTTGAAAAGGCTATGGATAAAGTACGACTGGAGTTTATATATAAATGCCTAGAATATTTCAATTTTGGAGAATCTCTTATAAAATGGGTTAAAGTTATGTATAGTAACCCTAGGTGTAAAGTAGTAAATAATGGCTACATCTCAGAAAGTTTTAAACTATCTAGAGGAGTAAAACAAGGTTGTCTACTATCGGCATATTTATTTATTATTGCCATTGAAATGTTAGCTGTTAAGATTAGATCAAACAATAATATTAAGGGATTAGAAATCCGTGGCTTAAAAACCAAGGTGTCATTGTACGCCAATGATTCATGTTCTTTTTAAAACCACAATTAGAGTCTCTCTACGCTTCATAGAGGATCTAGATACTTTGCTATCCTCTCTGGATTAAAACCAAATTATGACTAAGTTGATATGATACTACGTATGGGATCACTAAAAATGCAAATTTTAACATTACCATGTAGTCACTCCAATAATTTTTATAGAAAGTTAGCAAAAACAGATAAGATCTTGCTACCATGGAAAGGAAAATACCTGTCTATTTGTGGATGGAAAAATTCACTCCTGACTTCAACTCTTTAATCATATCACAGTTTAACCTATGTTGCTTTCTGGTTTTGCCTACACCTAGTGTACCTGCTTTTTAAAGTTATATGAACAAAAAGATTCCATTTTATGTGGAATGGCCACGCCAGATATAATTAATATGGGCCCTATTTATATAACGAATAGCATTCGGAGGGCAGAAATTATAAATATTGAAGCATTAAACCTCACTAAAGGCCTCAGTCATACCAAGTTATATTTAAATCCAAACTGGTTTTATAGTTAAATTGGTACAAACTGTCTTCATCCTATGTTCAAGAAGGGCCTTATTTCCCTTATTCAGATTTACACCTGCCCACTTTCGGTTGTTTGAAAAGGAAATAATCTCCACATTATCTTTATTTTTTTAAACAAGCCTTAGAAAGTTGGTTGCAATTTCAGTTTAATCCAACCTGAAACAAATAATTCCAACAAATAATACAACAAATATTGTGGTTTAAATTCAAATACAATAATTTATTTTAAAAAACTGTATTTTTCGAAGACATTTTTAAAAATGTATAATTTTTGTGAATGATATTATAAATAGGACTGGTGGAGTGATGTCACACATGCAGCTAACACAGACATATGGAAATGTCTGCTCTACCCAAAATTACAACAAATTAATTGCAGCATAACCACAAAATGGAAGAGGCAAGTAGAAGAGGAAAAACGTAAGGAACTTGTATGTCGGGCCCTGTATTAAAGAACATAATGGTTAAAGAAAGTGTGATAAATAAAACATTATACCAATTTCATTTAACCTCTCTCGGGAAATTGAACCACGTTGTCCGATTTCAAAAAGACTTTACAGCGAAAGCAAAACATTAGATTATATTAGGAGAGTACATCGACACAATAACCACACAGCCATTTTCTAAGCAACCTAGCATGCATCACAAATTCCCAAACACAGCTAAATGAAGCACTAACCTTTGACGATCTTCATCAGAGGACACTCCTAGGACATTATGTTATACAATGCATGCATTTTTTTGTTCGATAAAGTTCATATTTATATATAAAACAGCATTTTACAGTGGCGCGTGAAGTTCAGAAAATATTTAGCCTCCAAAACTGCGGTGAATCAGCGCTACAATTGACAAAAATACTATTCAAAAACCTTCATAAAATATTAAACTGTCATTCAAAGAATTATAGATTAACATCTCCTGAATGCAACCGCATTGCCAGATTTCAAAATAACTTTACTGGGAAATAACACTTTGCAATAATCTGAGTACTGTGCTCAGAAAAATACACTAGGCGATACAGATATCCGCCATGTTGGAGTCAACTAAATAATAAATAGTATTAGAAATATTCACTTACCTTTGATGATCTCATCAGAAGGCCACTTCCAGGAATCCCAGGTACTCAACAAATGTTGTTTTGTTCGATAAAATCCATAATTTATGTGCAAATAGCTCCTTGTTGTTCGCAGCGTTCAGTTCAGCTACTCAAATGTCGGAAAGCACGGCGAAAATGTGACGATGAAAGTTTAAAAAAAATGTATTTCGTTTGTTCAAACATGTCAAACATATTACCGGACGGTTCCTGTGTCTTGAAAAATGTTTTGGAACGGAACATCCTCTCTCGTGAACGCGCCCCAATGAAGTGATGTCATTCTCTGGGTGACAAAACTTCCTAGGCTTCTCATTATTTCGGTCTCTGTTCATTGTAGACACTTCAAACAACTTTCTAAAGACTGTTGACATCTAGTGGAAGCCATAGGAAGTGCCAAAATGAACCCTAACTCACCGTGTTGTTGATTGGCAATGACTTGAAAGGACTACAAGCACCAGAATTCTCACTTCCTGGTTAGATTCTTCTCAGGTTTTTGCCTGCCATATGAGTTTCTGTTATACTCACAGACATCATTCAACAGTTTTAGAAACTCAGAGTGTTTTCTATCCAAATCTACTAATAATATTTATATTCCAGTTCCTGGGCCCGAGTAGTAGGCCGTTTAATTTGGGTACGTTTTTCATCCGGCCGTGAAAATACTGCCCCCTACCCAAGAGAGGTTAAGGACCAAAAACTGATAGCTGTGCCATATAAATTGCAAAATAGTTGGGAAGAGATTTTCGATGTGCCCATTCCATGGCACATGGTTTATGAATTGATACGCATAACAACGCCGGATTCAAAACTTTGAATTTTTCAATTTAAATTACTATACAAAATTCTGCAACTAATAGAATGTGTATAATATATGGGGGATACAATCTTCCCAGCTCTGCAGATTATGCTGTGAGGAGGCAGAGTCATTAGATCATTTATTTAGTATTGTCCATATGTAGCTCGTTTTTGATCACAGGTCCAGGAATGGCTGAAAAATTTGCAACATTTGCCTAGAACTAACGCTGCAGATAGCAGTACTGGTGTGATTTGAAAAGCCATAGTCAATCAATCAATAATATAATAATTATTTTAGCAAAAAAATGTATTTGTAATTTACAATCTGTAGAAGCTATGCTGAATAAAAGGTTCAATTGTTGTTGTGAAAACATCATAGCACAGTTGAAAAATATATGGCAAATAGAAATCCGACATGGCATGATGTTGATGGATAGATGGGAGGGGTTGAATGGAGCTGAAGGGTGGGACTAATACAAGATAAACAATGTAAAACATACGGGGTCTGTAAAATGTATATAGGTTCAGAACCTTTGTGATATAGCACAGTTACAAATATAAATCAAACTGGATGGACATCAGAACTAGAGAGAGGACTAAAAACAAACAAAAAATAACTATTGTAAATTAGACTGTGTCTGTAAAATGTGTATAAGATGAATAAATTGAAGGTAAAAGCAGAAGTGTTTCTTAGTTTACTCCAATTGGGCGATCGGTTGTAGGGTTTGCAGGGAATAAGAATAAAGGTATATGTCTTTAAAAAAGTATCTATGTCTATATAGGTATGCTGTATGTAAATATGTGTATATGTATGCATGCGTGTATGGATATATATACAGTGGGGCAAAAAAGTATTTAGTCAGCCACCAATTGTGCAAGTTCTCCCACTTAAAAAGATGAGAGAGGCCTGTAATTTTCATCATAGGTACACTTCAACTATGACAGACAAAATGAGGAAAAAAATCCTGAAAATCACATTGTTGATTTTTTATGAATTTATATGCAAATTATAGCACAAACAATTTGGTTACAGAAACTCCTCCCTGCTAATGAGGAAACCACTAGTTATGGATGTAGTATATCTGGTAATGAGGAAACCACTAGTTATGGATGTAGTATATCTGGTAATGAGGAAACCACTAGTTATGGATGTAGTATATCTGGTAATGAGGAAATCACTAGTTATGGATGTAGTATATCTGGTAATGAGGAAACCACTAGTTATGGATGTAGTATATCTGGTAATGAGGAAACCACTAGTTATGGATGTAGTATATCTGGTAATGAGGAAACCACTAGTTATGGATGTAGTATATCTGGTAATGAGGAAACCACTAGTTATGGATGTAGTATATCTGGTACTGAGGAAACCACTAGTATGGATGTATGTAGTATATCTGGTAATGTGGAAACCCCTAAGTTATGGATGTAGTATATCTGGTAATGAGGGAAACCACTAGTTATGGATGTAGTATATCTGGTAATGAGGAAACCACTAGTTATGGATTGAGTATATCTGGTAATGGGAGGAAACCACTAGTTATGGATGTAGTAATATCTGGTGTAATGAGGAAATCACAAGTTATGGATGTTAGAATATCTGCATGGAGCAAAATGGTGAGAAAAGATTTTGGTTTTTTCACAATGTATTCGAATATTACAGAGAAAGATCAGGAGTGCTCCTCAAGGAAAATTAAGCTCTGTTGTCTATTCACTAATTCCCACAGTGGGGAAACTTACAGCCTCCATTTCCAGGTTGCTTATGAGTACATTTCACACTACTTTGGATTATAATGTTAGGCTTCATTTCAATGTCCTGCTTAATATAATATGTGTTGTCGCAAATCAACTGCTTTATACTTTTAAAAAAAACACTTCAACCAGTAAAATGCTCCTTGGCTAGCTTTGCTACCAGTCTGTCAATGAGCATTTGTAAAATAAATGTACCCAAATTGGCCCATAACGTCACCTAACAATAACATAGACCTACTGTAGGACCCATAACTTCACCTAACAATAACATAGACCTACTGTAGGACCCATAACTTCACCTAACAATAACATAGACCTACTGTAGGACCCATAACTTCACCTAACAACAACATAGACCTACTGTAGGACCCATGACTTCACCTAACAATAACATAGACCTAGGACTATATATTTAATATTTCAGGTGAAACAGGGAAACTAAAATGTCTTTGTCATGACATTTCATAACCTGATCACCAGATAATTTTGTGAATAATCCCACTAGGCTACTCTGTAATGGGTTGTCATTCTAAATGTCCTGAATATAGGAAAATAGCTCTGTGTGTTGTACAATAGCCTATCCTTCAAGGAACAGTTCTCTACACCTTATGAGCTAAGTATCTCTGTGTCCAGACAGACTAATGAGACCCTACTGTAAATCAAGCAGACAATAACGCATTAATAAACATCAATTTGTTAGGGATGTTGGATCCCACATGGAGCACGGCATAACTGTCTTTACCAGAGTAATGAATGAAGAAGCACTTTGGTTGTTGTTGCATGTCGTGATGTTTGTCATGTGACTGTCATTCAGAAAATGATTTCCTGGATCAGCTGATGATAGTTGAACATGTGACTGTAACTAAACAGCTACAGTATTAAGTATTATGTGTAATTATTGAAGAACCGCGTTAATGGCAGTATCCATTTGGGTGTTGTCAATAAAGTTAAGGTGACTCTAGGTTATAACCATTGGATTTAGCAAACTCTGAAATGATTTAGGATTTCTGTGCCCATGAAAACGTATTTTTCCCAGCGTAACATAAGGCGACACTATAATGTTACGTAGGTAGAGAGCATTTCAGAGATCTGAATACAAAAAAACTGTCCTAACAGGACAATAACCTGAACCACAGGCCAAATCTACCACGGAGGAGCTTACCAAGATGACATTGAATGTTTTTATGTCCTGAGTGGCCGTAGTTACCGTTTGGACTTAACTCGTCTTGAAAGTCTATGGCCAAGACCAGAAAATGGCTTGTGTCCCTGTTTGTAATCAGATGTACTCACTGTATTTTACTGGGTTAATCAGATTCAATGTCCCTTCTGTTTTATTAGATTAGTACTCACTGTATTTACTGGTTGTTATCAGATCAAGGTCCCTGTATTTATAAGATAGTACTCACATGTTATTTTACTGGTGTTACTCAGATTCAATGTCCCTGTTTGATTAGATAGTACTCACTGTATTTACTGGTGTTAATCAGACTCAAGTGTCCCCCCTGTTTTATTAGTATAGTACTCACTGTATTTACTGGTGTTTAATCAGATTCAATGTCCCTTTTTTATTAGATAGTACTCACTGTATTTACTGGTGTTAATCAGATCAAGTGTCCCTGTTTTATTAGATAGTACTCACTGTATTTACTGGTGTTAATCAGATCAATGTCCCTGTTTTATTAGATAGTACCTCACTGTATTTACTGGTGTTAACCAGATCAATGTCCTGTTTTATTAGATAGTACTCACTGTATTTACTGGTGTGAATCAGATCAATGTCCCTGGTTTTATTAGATAGTACTCACTGTATTTACTGGTGTTAACCAGATCAATGTCTCCTGTTTATAAAGATAGTACTTCACTGTATTTACTGGTGTAATCAGATCAATGTCCACTAGTTTGATAGATAGTTACTCACTGTATTTACTGGTGTTACTCAGATCAATGTCCCTGTTTTATTAGATAGTACTCACTGTATTTACTGGTGTTAATCAGATCAATGTCCCTGTTTTATAAAGATCGTACTCACTGTATTACTGGTGTTAATCAGATCACTGTCCCTGTTTTTATTAGATAGTACTCACGTATTAATGGTGTGTAATCAGATCAATGTCCCTGTTTTATAAGATAGTACTCACCTGTATTTACCGGAATTGTGTAATCAGATCAATGATCCGTTTTATTAGGATAGTACTCACTTGTATTTACTGGTGTTAATCAGATCAATGTCCCTGTTTTTATTAGTAGTAACTCATCTGTATTTACTGCGTGTAATCAGTTATTCAATGTCCCCTGTTTTATGTAGATTAGTATCTTTCACTGTATTTACTGGTGTAATCAGATTCAATGTCCCTGTTTTATATTAGATAGTACTCACTGTTATTTACTGGTGTTAATCAGTCAATGTCCCTGTTTTTTATTTTTTGAAAAAGCTAGTACTCACTTGTATTTAATGGTTGTTAACCAGATCAATGTCCCTGTTTATTAGGATAGTACTCACCTTATTACTGGTGTTAATCAGATTCAATGTCCCTGATTTTATTAGATAGTTACTCACTGTATTTTACTGGTGTTATCAGATTCATATGTACCTGTTTTTATTAGATAGTACTCACTGTATTTCTGGTGTTAATCAGATCAATGTCCCGGTTTTATAAGATAGTACTCACGTATTTAACTGGTGTTAATTCAGATCAATGTCCCTGTTTATTAGATAGTACTCACTGTATTTACTGGTGTTAATCAGATCAATGTCCCTGTTTTATAAGATAGTACTCACTGTATTTACTGGTGTTAATCAGATCAATGTCCCTGTTTTATAAGATAGTACTCACTGTATTTACTGGTGTAATCAGATCAATGTCCCTGTTTTATTAGATAGTACTCACTGTATTTACTGGTGTTAATCAGATCAATGTCCCTGTTTTATAAGATAGTACTCACTGTATTTACTGGTGTTAATCAGATCAATGTCCCTGTTTTATAGATAGTACTCACTGTATTACTGGTTGTTAATCAGATCAATGTCCCTGTTTTATTAGATAGTACTCACTGTATTTACTGGTGTTAATCAGTTCTCCAGTCTTCTCTTCTTCGTCCTCCTCTAATGTGACAGTAATCTCCCCCTCTTCATCCTCCACTCCAAAAACTGCATCCTCCTCTTTCACTCTGAACGCGTCTTTCTCTTCTTCTTTCACGGTAACAGCCTCACCCTGTACTTGTCTTTGTAGTGTGACATCCTCCTCTTCCTCTTTCACGACAACGTTCAGCCACACTCCCTCTTTCTCCTCCTCTTTCACGAGAGTGTCTTTCTCCGTCCAGCAGACCTCCTCTTCTTTAACAGGAGGAGAGTAGCTTAGTGAACTCATGGTCGGGGATGTTAGCTAGTTAGCATTAGCGACTAGACTAGTGCTAACTTAACCAGACAGCTAGCTGACTTACAACGTAAATATTACATAAAATGGAGTACTATGTTTAAATCACAGTGGCAATTAAACCACGAAATTGTCCAAACAGCTTGAACGTTCCGACTTTGTCAGCTAGCGAGCTACGGAGGTGGCTGCAGTTGTTGAAGAAGCGTTCCGTCCACTAGATTATACGTCACACTAGAAACATCGCCTGAAAGACACATATCGCCATCTGCTGTCTGGAGGGAGGAAACGCAGTTGTGGAGGGAAAACTATTTTATTCCTCATTGAATTTTAATATTATAAAGCAGTTAAGGGAAACGTTTTTTTTCTCTCTATTAAATATTAATATTATATCAACACGTATAAAGAGCAACAAGTGTTGTTTGATTAGTTCAGATTTTTTATGAGAATTTAAAACAAACTCTACATCTACTCCACATCTGTATTTCTGATTCAGTCAAATAACTAGATATCAGAATAAGCACCTAGTTATTGATACCCTTGATAAAGATGAGCAAATATTACTGTATGAAATAAATAAATAAACTTTACCCACTACCAGGATATTTTAGCCCAAAACCTGGTTACCTCTCTGCTAGGAGGCTGAAACTTGGCTATAAGTGGATCTTCCAGCAAGACACATCAACATCCACGAAGAAATGGTTAATTGGGTACAAAATCAACATTTTCAATGGCCATCTCAGTCTTCGGACTTGAACTCCATTGAAATCCTGTGGTTTGAATTGAACAGGGCAGTCCATAAGCGCAGACTAAATAAATCAAGGACCTGGAGAGATTCTGTATGGAGGAATGGTCTAGATCCCTTCCAATGTGTTCTCTAATCTCAAAACATTTCAGTGTCATATCCTCCCAAGGGGAGGGAGCTGGAGTATTGAAAACATGGGTGCATAATTCAGACCCCTACATTTTGAGAATTACATGTTAAACTAATATTTCTCTCTGAGCAATTGTATTAGTATAAAATGATGTAATTTCCCTTTATTTTGGGTGTACCAATACATCATATAGATGTAGATAATGAACAGACTAGGTCTATACTGCTCCTACATGTTGTAACAATACCTCATGTAGAGGTCTATAATGAACAAGACTAGGTCTATACTGCTGCTACATGGTGTAACAATACATCATGGAGATGTATATAATTAACAGACTAGGTCTATACTGCTGCTACATGGTGTAACAATACAACATGAAGATGTATATAATGAACAGACTAGGTCTATACTGCTCCTACATGGTGTAACAATACATCATGTAGATGTATATAATGAACAGACTAGGTCTATACTGCTCCTACATGGTGTAACAAGACATCATGTAGATGTATATAATGAACAGACTAGGTCTATACTGCTGCTACTGGTGTAACAATACATCATGTAGATGTATAATGAACAGACTAGTCTATCTGCTGCTACATGGTGTAACAATACATCATGTAGATGTATATAATGAACAGACTAGGTCTATACTGCCCACATGGTGTAACAATACTCATAGATGTATATAACAGACTAGGTCTATACTGCCCTACATGGTGTAACAATACATCATGTGTAATATAATGAACAGACTAGGTCTAACGCTCCTACATGGTGTAACAATACATCATGTAGATGGAAGAACAGACTAGTCTATACTGCTCCTACATGGTGTAACAATACATCATGTAGATGTATATAATGAACAGACTAGGTCTATACTGCCCCTACATGGTGTAACAATACATCATGTAGATGTAAACTACCGTTCAAAAGTTTGGGGTCACTTAGAAATGTTCTTTTCCTTGAAAGAAAATCACATAACAGTCATGATGTAGTGAATGTTTTAATATGGGAACAGTCATGATATAGTGAATGTTTTAATATGGGAACAGTCATGATGTAGTGAATGTTTTAATAATACTGATGGGAACAGTCATGATGTAGTGAATGTTTTAATAATACTGATGGGAACAGTCATGATGTAGTGAATGTTTTAATATGGGAACAGCCATGATGTAGTGAATGTTTTAATATGGGAACAGTCAGGATGTAGTGAATGTTTTAATATGGGAACAGTCATGATGTAGTGAATGTTTCATGTCAACAACGTAATCACATTTTCATATTAATTTAGCTTGATGAAAACTAATTATCTAAATGAAACAAAACAACTAAATTCAAGAGGTTTCAAGTTTAGACTCCAGAAATGCTCATTACCATACAATGCCTTCGGAAAGTATTCAGACCCCTTGACTTTTTACACATTTTGTTACGTTATTCTAAAATTGATTAAAATAGTTTTTTTCCTCTTCAATCTACACACAATACCCCATAATGAAAAAGCAAAAACTGGCTTTTAGAAATTTTTGCAAATGTATAAAAATAAAAAAATGGAAATACGACATTTACATAAGCATTCAGACCCTTTACTCATTACTTTGTTTAAGCACATTTGGCAGAAATTACACCCTCCAGTCTTCTTGGGTATGACACAACAAGCTTGGCACACCTGTATTTTGGGAGTTTCTCCCATTCTTCTCTGCAGATCCTCTCAAGCTCTGTCAGGTTGGATGGGGAGCTTTGCTGCACAGCTATTTTAAGGTCTCTCCAGAGATGTTCGATCAGGTTTCAGTCCAGGCTGTGGCTAGGCCACTCAAGGACATTGAGACTTGTCCCGAAGCCACTCCTGCGTTGTCTTGGCTCTGCGTTTAGGATCATTGTCCTGTTGAAGGGGAACCTTCGCCCCAGTCTGAGGTCCTGAGCACTCTGGAGCAGGTTTTCATCAATGATCTCTCTGTACTTTTCTCCGTTCATCTTTCCCTCGATCTTGACAAGTCTCCCAGTCCCTGCCTCTGAAAAACATCCCCACAGCATGATGCTGCCACCACCATGCTTCACCGTCGGGATGGTGCCTGGTTTCCTCTAGACGTTACGCTTGGCATTCAGGCCAAGAGTTCAACCTTGGTTCCATCAGACCAGGGAATCTTGTTTCTCATGGTCAGAGTCCTTTAGGTGCCTTTTGGCAAACTCCAAGCGGGCTGTCATGTGCCTTTTACTAAGGAGTGGCTTCCATCTGGCCACTCTACCATAAAGGCCTGATTGGTTTGCCCTTCTGGAAGGTTCTCCTATCTACACAGAGGAACTCAGGGAGGTGACTTCTTGGTCACCTCCCAGACCAAGGCCCTTCTCCCCCGATTGCTCAGTTTGGCCAGACGACCAGCTCTAGGAAGAGTCTTGGTGGATCCAAAGTTCTTCCATTTAAGAATGATGGAGGCCACCGTGTTCTTGGGGACCTTCAATGCTGCAGAAATGTTTTGGTACCCTTCCCCAGATCCTGTCTTGGAAACCTACGGATAATTCCTTCGACTTCATGGCTTGGTTTTTGCTCGGACATGCACTGTCAACTGTGGGACCTTATATAGACAGGTGTGTGCCTTTCCAAATCATGTCCAATCAATTGAATTTAAAACAAGTGGACTCCAAATCAAGTTGTAGAAACATCTCAAGGACGATCAATGGAAACAGGATTCAACTGAGCTCAATTTCAAGTCTCATAGTAAAGGGTCTGAATACTTATGTAAATAAGGTTTCTGTTTTTAGTTTTTAATACATTTGCAAAAGTATCTAAAAACCTGTTATTGCCTTGTCATTGTGGGGTATTGTGATGTCATTATGGGGTATTGTGTGTAGATTGAGGAGTTAAAAAAACGACTTAATCCATTTTAGAATAAGGCTGTAACGTAACAACATGTGGAAAAGGGAATTTGAATACTTTCTGAATGCACTGTGTATACACACACACATATACAACAGTACTGGCTCTGGAGCAGCATGTGTACAAGCTGTGTCTGTTTGGATTCTGGAGTCGCAAGGGCAACAGGCCTGCCTGCTCCGCTTGGAGATGAGGAGGGATGAGCAGACAGGCCGAGTACAGACATTTAAAAAAAACACAAGAAGATCAAGATAGCAGTGGCAGCTGTACAGATAACTAATTCAAAGTGCTTTGACCTTTTCAAACAGGGCAGAAAGTTAACACTATATGATGCCCCGTCTCCTTACCAATTCAGCCACCTACTGAGATAACTAGCAAGTTAAACTTGGCGTTTATGCAGAATTATGAGTTTTTCATGCAGGATAAATATGTAAAACTCGTCAGAAAAATCTGTCTGCGTTTTGTACCTGTAGAGCTAAGATGCTTGTTATTGTGATTTCTGCTTCAGACTTTGTGGAGCTACTTGGTGCTGTTCTCCTGTAGACTATCAGCTAAAATGACAGATTCACTTTAAAACAAAACATTAGGAACGGTAGCTGGCTACATTCTTTCTATTATAAAAAGTTTAGAAATATGATGATGGCCATGCATCGTTTAAAAAAAAAGACCTTGATTTTCATTGTAACTAATTTACTTGTGTGGCTGCCAGCCAAATAGCGTTGAATTTCTGTTTGTCATCTGATGAAAATTAAGCTATTTTCTGGACAAATGTGTTGCACTAATGTATTTTCTGTGAAGGTAAAGCTTTAGTGACACTTAAGTGATCACGCTATTGAACCAAAAAAACACTGATGACTTTCATTATATAACGTGACCCCCGTCAATACACATCTGAACTCAGCTGCTCTCGCTTTCTGTTGTTATTTACAAACAACACATGACTGGTTCAAACTGTTCTGGGGAACTACAGTTAGCTTCATAATGTAAAATAATGTGACAGGTGAAATGAAGATCGCCATCTGCTTTATCTCCTAATGTATTGCACAAGTTGACTACAGGTATTTACTGAAGTGGCTACAGATATTATAATGTATTGAAAAACCATCCCGTGGTGGCTATTTCCAAATACCCAGGTATACAGTCTTTATTGTATACCGCTAGGGCTTCTCTCCAGAGTGTATTCTCTTATGTTTGTTCAGGCTCCCAAACTGGGTAAAACTCTTTCCACACTGGGAGCAGTGGCAAGGGGTCTCTCCAGTGTGTGTTCTCTCGTGCCTTTTCAGGTACTTTAAACAACTAAAACTCTTTCCACACTGGGAGCAGTAATAGTAAGTCCTCTCCTGTCTTGTGTGTATTCTCTCATGCCCTTTGAGGGTCTGTGAATGGGTAAAACTCTTTCCACACTGGGAACATTGGAAATGTTTTTCTCCTGTGTGCGTCCTCTCATGTTCTTTTAGGTGCCCTAACCTGGTAAAACGCTTTCCGCAGTGGGAGCAGTGGTAAGGCTTCTCTCCCGTATGTATTCTTTCATGTAATTTCAAGGAACCTAAATGAGGAAAAACGGTTCCACACTCGGCGCAATGGTAAGGCTTCGCTCCAGAGTGTATTCTTTTGTGTATCTTCAGGGACGCTAAACGAGAGAAAGCCTTTCCACACTGAGAGCATTGGTAAGGGGTCTCTCCAGTGTGTGTTCTCTCATGCCGTTTTAGGTCCTTTAACCAAATAAAACGCTTTCCACACTGAGAGCAGTAGTAGTAAGTCCTCTCCTCTCTTGTGTGTATTCTCTCATGCCCTTTCAGGCATCCTAACTGGGCAAAACTCCTTCCACATTGGGAGCAGTGGTAAGGCTTCTCTCCTGTATGTATTCTTTTGTGTATCTTCAGGGACGCTAAACGAGAGAAAGCCTTTCCACACTGAGAGCATTGGTAAGGGGTCTCTCCAGTGTGTGTTCTCTCATGCCGTTTTAGATCCTTTAACCAACTAAAACGCTTTCCACACTGAGAGCAGTAGTAGTAAGTCCTCTCCTCTCTTGTGTGTATTCTCTCATGCCCTTTTAGGTTCCGTGAATACTCTTTCCACACTGGGAACATTGGAAAAGCTTTTCTCCTGTGTGTTTCCTCTCATGCTCTTTTAGGTTCCCTAACTTGATATAACACTTTCCACAGTGGGAGCAGTGGAAAGGCTTCTCTCCTGTATGTATTCTTTCGTGTATTTTTAGGAACCTTAAATGGGAAAAACCCTCTCCACACTTGGTGCATTGGTGAGGCTTCGCTCCAGAGTGTATTCTCTTATGTATGTTCAGGGTTCCTAACTGGGTAAAACTCTTTCCACATTGGGAGCAGTAGTAAGGCTTCTCTCCTGTATGTATTCTTTTATGTCTTTTCAGGGATGCTAAACGGGAAAAAACCTTTCCACACTGGGAGCAGTGGTGTCGTCTTGCTGTTTTGGACACCTCTGCCTCTGGTTCCTCTGAGTTTGGTCTCTCTCCTGCCAAAGACAAAGAGGGTATTTAGTTTAACAGAGAGATCAAAACTGATAACACGGTCTTCCTGTTAGGTTTTAAATCACAATCAGATCCTCAACCTGAGACAAATTTTCATCCTAAAACCTTTCATCCTTAAAAATAAACTTGGTTCAGTAAAGAGGCGCATGAACATCAAAACTGTGATTACATGTAGAAGCCAGACAACATAGTTTAAACGAAGCCTTTAAAACTGATAGATTAATCTTTCTCCAAGCAACCGGGGGAGAGTGAGAGGTCAGTTACATACAACAGTGAACCAATCTGTGAGTAAAGCGACGCTGAGACTCGAACCCAACAAGCCATGGATTCCCTCAGAGGAAAAAAGACAAAGAACAACTTGGAGATGCAAATGAGAGCAACAAACAGCTAAAGGATATCCAGGAAAGCATAGCTAAAATACTCTCAATGCTACAACACCAAAATACACAAACTGTAGCAATCTGTTGTTAAAAGGGTGGATTTGTTAGAAAGGAAAGTGGAATCTGTCAGATGTGCAGGGTGGGTGCGTGGACAAACAAGACAACAAAATTGTTATCACAATACCCCATAATGACATCACAATACCCCATAATCACATCACAATACCCCATCTGGAAACAATGGTGCAAACTTTAGAAGATGAGCTGGATCAGCTAGAAAACAGATTGAGACAAAACATGAGAATATTGTCCCTACCGGAAAATTAGGTAGAAAAAAGAGACCTTTCCAGTTCCTTTATCAAGCTGATATTGGAGGAGCTTGGCGTGGCTGTATCACCGGAGGATCTGGAGCAATGTAGATAACAATAGTCAAAGATGCCCAATGCCACTGAACCGGCGTTAAGCAGAAAAACGCTAAATACCCTTAAGATGTGGAATTATCAGAACAAAGTCAACATTCTGAGAGCGGGGGGATCCGTTCAACTGTTGTTTTATTCTTATTTATATATAAGTTCATAGAAGCTTTTAAAATTGTAATTAAATCACATTGTTGTTTCTAATTACTGCTTTTCTCTTTTAAAATCATAACTGGTTTAGCATGTATTCCTTTTCTGAGAGCTGCGAGACATTTGCCAGGTTTATTTTCTTTACTTATCATAATATATGCCATTTAACAGACACTTATATCCAAAGCAACTTACAGTCATTATCTGATTAAATTGCTTTAGAAATGGGCACAAGACAGGGATGTCCCTTCTCCCACTTCCTGTTTGCACATAACAGGTGTCAGTATTTTTAAACATGAATATAAACTACCTTTACTGATATACAGTACATGACCAATATTGAAAACTAAATGCCCCCCAGCTAAAATTATTTTCAGAATCCTCTAAAATCTCAGGACATAAAATTAGGACATAAAATTAACATGGAAAAAAATACATTTTTACATTTTAGTCATTTAGCAGACGCTCTTATCCAGAGCGACTTACAGTAGTGAATGCATACATTTCATACAATTTCATACATTTTTTTCCCTGTGCTGGCCCCCCGTGGGAATCAAACCCACAACCCTGGCGTTGCAAACACCATGCTCTACCAACTGAGCTACAGGGAAGGCACTGAGCTACAGTGCCTTCCCCAATAATGACAATAGGAATGACAATAGGAAAAATAAAGAATAACTGATGATCTACAGCCTAGATCTCCTTTAATATATACATATATATAACATGATAGCAGACCTAATAACTGATGATCTACAGTCTAGATCTCCTTTAATATATAAATATATATAACATTATAGCAGACCTAATAACTGATGATCTACAGTCTAGAGCTCCTTTAATATATAAATATATATAACATGATAGCAGACCTAATAACTGATGATCTACAATCTAGATCTCCTTTAATATACACTACTGGTCAAAAGTTTTAGAACACTATAACACTAGAATATTTCTTAATGCGTTTGAGCCAATCAGTTGTGTTGTGACAAAGTAGGGTTGGTATACAGAAGATAGCCCTATTTGCTGAAAGACCAAGTCCATATTACGGCACAAACAGCTCAAATAAGCAAAGAGAAATGACAGTCCATCATTACATTAAGACATGAAGGTCAGTCAATGCGGAAAATGTCAAGAACTTTGAAAGTTTCTTCAAGTGCAGTCGCAAAAACCATCAAGCACTATGAAACTGGCCCTCATGAGGACTGCCACAGGAAAGGAAGACCCAGAGTTACCTCTGCTGCAGAGGATAAGTTCATTAGAGTTAACTGCGCCTCAGATTGCATCCCAAATATATGCTTCACAGAGTTCAAGTTTCAGACACATCTGAACATCAACTGTTCAGAGGAGACTGTGTGAATCAGGCCTTCATGGTCGAATTGCTGCAAAGAAACCACTACTAAAGGACACCAATAATAAGAAGAGACTTTCCTGGGCCAAGAAACACAAGAAATGGACATTAGACCAGGGAAATTTGTCCTTTAGTCTGTGAGTCCAAATTTGAGATCTTTGATTCTAACCGCCGTGTCTTTGTGAGACGCAGAGTATGTGAACGGATGATCTCCGCGTGTGCGGTTCCCACCGTGAAACATGGAGGAGATGTGATGGTGTGGGGGTGCTTTGCTGGTGACACTGTCTGTGATTTATTTAGATTTCGAGGCACACTTAACCAGCATGGCTACCACAACATTCTGCAGCGATACGCCATCCCACCTGGTTTGTGCTTAGTGGAACTATCATTTGTTTTTCAACAGGACAATGACCCAAAACACACCTCCAGGCTGTGTAATGGCTATTTGACCATGGAGAGTGGTGGAGTGCTGCATCAGTTGACCTGGCCTCCACAACCACCCGACCTCAACCCAATTGAGGTGGTTTGTGATGAGTTGGACCACAGAGTGAAGGAAAAGCAGCTAACAAGTGCTCAGCATATGTGGGAACTTCTTCAAGACTGTTGGAAAATCATTCCAGCTGAAGCTGGTTGAGAGAATGCCAAGAGTGTGCAAAGCTGTCATCAAGGCAAAGGATGGCTACTTTGAAGAACCTAAAATATATTTTGATTTGTTTAACACTTTTTTGGTTACTACATGATTCCATATGTGTTATTTCATAGTTTTGATGTCTTCACTATTATTCTACAATTTAGAAAATAGTAAAATTAAAGAAAAACCCTTGAATGAGTAGTTGTGTCCAAACTTTTGACTGGTACTGTATAGTTAAATGCACTAAAGAGGAACAATGGGTACAGATTGAAGATGCACTCGCTCATCCACACAATAATTGTACGTATCTATTTTCAAAGGATAAAATATAGAACATTAACAGCTTCATACTTAAGAACACTAGAACAATGTGGAAGAACACTAGAACAATGTGGAAGAACACTAGAACAATGTGGAAGAACACTAGAACAATGTGGAAGAACACTAGAACAATGTGGAAGAACACTAGAACAATGTGGAAGAACACTAGAACAATGTGGAAGAAAATTGAACGTTTCTACAAGAATCAATATGAATTCCTAAAAACACAACTGTCGTGTCTTTGGCTATGCCGGATTAAGTGATATGACATGCTAACCTATAAAATTATTTCTCTGTAATTAATATTACCTGATTAAGCTAATCATGTAAATGTAATTAACTAGAAAGTCGGGGCACCACGGAAGAACGTTTATAGAGCTGTTATCTTCCGAATAAACTCTTAAAATACTTAGTAATATTTTACATCGATAGCAGTCAATATTAACCCTTATCTTATTTTCAGTCTCATAATGAAAGTTGTAAATTCTTGGCTATCTTCACGAACCCTGGCTAACAAGTTGAATCAGCAATACAAAATTGGGTTTAATTATTTATTTACTAAATACCTAAACTAATCACACAGAAATACAAATACACAGAATACAAATGATGTCATACAGAAAACATCCCTGGTGGACGGAACCTGTATGATGGCTGGTTACACAAAGGAAAGGGGGTTGGGCTTGAATGAAAGAGCGGGAAGACTTAGGAACAAAGAAACAGCAGCTATGCTATCTTCGTCTGTTTGTTAGATTGGGTCCGTCGTCCGTCCTTTCCTAGCCCACGTCTACAGCGGCCGCCGCTAACTCAACGGCTAGGAAGTATCACTTCTGTAGTGAATAAGCTCAAAGTTCATACCATTCGCCACCAAAGCTCACGCCGAGGTTAGCTTAGTTCTGTACTTGACGTGTGTCCTAACGTAGAGGCTGCAGACCTCACGTACTAGAACATGTGGTTATCTTTTCGTCAAAGGCTTATATAGTGGAGAGGAGGAAGGATGTGTTTCATCGTTAATAACCCCTGTCTCTTCACAGGGGTGGGCCACTGATCAAGCAGGGCACTTTCCTTATGAAAACCCAATTCTCTCATTTGGAAGCTAAAATTACATTTAATCTCCTAACAAACAATTTCAATATCAAACATTTCAATTGCATAACAATTCCATGTGACTCTGATAACTAGAGGGTGTATACTTTCCCAGGTACAGTTTATGTCGTCCTGTCATCAGTCATAATGTCTCAGATGACAACCGAACTGACATCCATACTCATTACGTTCCAAAGCATATTTCCAACTGGTTTTATTACCAAAATATGGTTCCTTTCCCCATTTGTTTGATGTTCCCAGACTCTCTATATTTAACAGGACAGCAGTCCTTCAGGACAGCAGTCCTTCAGTAGGGTCAGAAAGAGAGGGGAAGGGAGAAAGGTATTTATGGGGGGGTCATAAACCTTACCCACAGGCCAACGTCATGACAGTCCCCCCATGTTGGGTTCAATCTTGCGATTAACCTGCATGTTGTAAACCAACATAAAAATGAACGTGGGTTGTCCTGGTTGTGGATCACCGTTGTGGTCCCCATCTGGCGGTCGACCCGGGTAGGGTGTCTGCAAATGAAGAAGTCCGCTCCAAGGCTGGGCAGCAGATGTCCAGTTGGTGGTTGCTATTGCAGTCCCCCCTCTGGTGGTCGACCCGGGTAGGGTCTCTGCAAATGAAGAAGTCCGTTCCATGGCTCGGCAGCGGATGCCCGGGTTGGGATCGCCGATCCGGACCCGTCGTCTGGTCGTCCAGACTGAAATATCTGGGCAGTAACTTAGGCAGATGTTAACAACGCACACACACTCATGAAATATATCATTACATTTCCTCCCAAATGAGCGGCGTTGTGGCACTAACTGATGGTTGTATGGGGGAGTTGTTTTTGGCTCTATCACTTTCTATGTGCCGAAGAAAATGAAACAAAATGAATGAAAGCATAAACAAAACAAAATATAGTTATGCCACCTTAATCATCTAATTGGACTGTATTCTATCTACGTCCATGGTCTTGGCAAAATGACCCTATCATGGCATTGTCTAATGTCATATCTAGGGCTTTCCTAATTTGCGGGGTGGCGCTTAGGGTACTATCCTAAGATGACAACTATATGATAAGTCTACAGCTGTAAGGCACTAGTTTTGGGCAGTCTACAGGGATGACCTATGGACTTCTGGTTAGAAAACTGGTGAGTGCTGTAGAGTCAAAGGCCTAGAAGTAAATGTTCAACTTTACTAAGGCTGGTATTTTGCTTGGACCCTTAAGTGATCCTACCATAAATCCTAATTGGATGTTCCGTTGTACATGTGCGTTTATGCTTACACAATCGCGCATGTCAAGGGAAGAAAACCAAGTATCCTGGCAGATTACAACTTGTTCAGAATGAGTCTGACGTAGTCAGGTAATTTTCAGGTCAATGCCTGGAGGTCAGTCAGGATTGGTGTCAAGGGAGTCTGTAGTAGTTTTCTACAAGTCACGGTGTCTTCCACTATTGTAGTGGCGGTAGGTATGAAGTCTATTTCATAGCTATGTTATCCACGGAGGAGCTAACCTCACGACGGAAGTACTCTAAGTATTAGACCAGTCGTACGTGGTGTGATCATGGTTCATGACTTCTAATAACTTTTCTCCTGAACGGAGGGTTCTATTTATTAGTGGCGTGTGTGTTAACCATTGGAAGAGTGCAATGGAGATTCCCTTCCCCGTGTTGCACTCTGAGTGACTCCTATGTCGCTATTATAAATAGCAATTTAACTTGTGAGGTTACTAATCCTCTTACTGAGTGTTGCTGGACTGACTGTGGTATTGGTACTGGTATTCAAGGGGTCCAGTTGTCCTACCGATTTATTCTGAAATATTATCTACCGGAACACATGATTGGAGCATATTACTAGTTGTATTGTAGTTGAACCTACACATGGCAAGGAATGATTATTGTTGCCATTTGTTTTGGAGGTGGACAAGTCCATTGGACTTCCTTTACGACCAGTGTGGTACACCTCAGTACTATCTTAGATGTGTTCTAAGATAATCCCCGTCTAGGGGCCTGTCTGCTCCTCACTGTTCTCATAGGGGAGTTTACACCTAGATTTGATTTATGCTCTGGCGGCCTCGTACGGTGTTGTCTGTAGTCTCGACCCCCCCCCCCCCACCGGGCTCGATGAGGCTCATCATGGGTCTGGGCTACTATTCCCCCCCTCTGTGTCTCGGGACCCCCCCACCAGCGGGTGGTGTTGGTGTCCAAGGCGCAAACGAAAAGGTCGGACCCTATGTACGAGTTGTCAGGGGCCGCGTTATTATGAGAATGGCTGTAACCTTTCAACCAAATCTCCTGGTGTTTGTGCTTCAACACCCTCAGTGGCTGTCGAGTCATGTCAGTCACCACCGCTGAACCATTCTCGGTGATGGTTGATTGCTTCATTTTTGCAAATCTTATAAAATTGTTGTTTGAACGAATCTGCAGTCTTTTCCTACAGAATTGCTACCACAATTTGGCGACGAGGATGGGATGGCTAACGCCGCTTGCTGATTGCGCCGGAGGAGACCCGGGTTAACTGCGAGCAAGGGAGCCCACATGCCAACTAAAACAGAGCAGAAAAGGACCTGCCTCGGACCGGCAGGGAGCGTCAGTGAGTGGATATGCCATTCTGAACAGACAAAATAAATTAAGGGTGAGACTGAATTTCTTTTGAACATCATAGAAAATCCTGTTCTGGGACAGGATGTGCACATTATGTCTTTGTTGTAGGAAAGACACATCTGCCTCAGCCATGGACACATCTGCCTCAGCCATGGACACATCTGCCTCAGTCATGGACACATCTGCCTCAGCCATGGACACATCTGCCTCAGTCATGGACACATCTGCCTCAGTCATGGACACATCTGCCTCAGTCATGGACACATCTGCCTCAGCCATGGACACATCTGCCTCAGTCATGGAATCATCTGCCTCAGCCATGGACACATCTGCCTCAGCCATGGACACATCTGCCTCAGCCATGGACACATCTGCCTCAGCCATGGACACATCTGCCTCAGCCATGGACACATCTGCCTCAGCCATGGACACATCTGCCTCAGTCACAGACACATCTGCCTCAGTCACAGACACATCTGCCTCAGCCATGGACACATCTGCCTCAGTCATGGACACATCTGTTTCAGTCACGGACACATCTGCCTCAGTCACGGACACATCTGCCTCAGCCATGGACACATCTGCCTCAGTCACAGACACATCTGCCTCAGTCATGGACACATCTGCCTCAGCCATGGACACATCTGCCTCAGCCATGGACACATCTGTTTCAGTCACGGACACATCTGCCTCAGTCACGGACACATCTGCCTCAGCCATGGACACATCTGCCTCAGTCATGGACACATCTGCCTCAGCCATGGACACATCTGCCTCAGCCATGGACACATCTGCCTCAGTCATGGACACATCTGCCTCAGCCATGGACACATCTGCCTCAGTCATGGACACATCTGCCTCAGTCACGGACACATCTGCCTCAGTCATGGACACATCTGCCTCAGCCATGGACACATCTGCCTCAGCCATGGACACATCTGCCTCAGTCACGGACACATCTGTTTCAGTCACGGACACATCTGCCTCAGTCACGGACACATCTGCCTCAGCCATGGACACATCTGCCTCAGTCATGGACACATCTGTTTCAGTCACGGACACATCTGCCTCAGTCACGGACACATCTGCCTCAGCCATGGACACATCTGCCTCAGTCATGGACACATCTGTTTCAGTCACAGACACATCTGCCTCAGCCATGGACACATCTGCCTCAGCCATGGACACATCTGCCTCAGCCATGGACACATCTGCCTCAGCCATGGACACATCTGCCGCAGCCATGGACACATCTGTTTCAGTCATGGGTACATCTGTTTCAGTCATGAGTACATGTGCTTGATGCTGATCAAGGGAGGATCAGGACAGTCATGGGTACATCTGCTTGATGCTGATCATGGGAGGATCAGGACAGTCATGCTGCTTCAGGTAGTTGTGCAGCACAGCTGTAGCAATGATCACCTTGCAGCATCTTCTTGGCTTGAAACCAAGTGTATTGCGAAAACACTGGAATCTATTTTTCCATACTCCAAAAAAACGCTGGACCATCCCTCTCGTGTGGATATGAGCTCTGTTGTATCTTTGCTGCACGGCTGTTGTGGGATTTATGTCTGGAGTGAATAAAAAGTTATTCTGACCATGTTATTATGTAGTAACTATTAGTAGACCATATTACTATGTAGTAACTATTAGTAGACCATATTACTATGTAGTAACTATTAGTAGACCATGTTACTATGTAGTAACTATTAGTAGACCATATTACTATGTAGTAACTATTAGACCATATTACTATGTAGTAACTATTAGTAGACCATGTTACTATGTAGTAACTATTAGTAGACCATATTACTATGTAGTAACTATTAGTAGACCATATTACTATGTAGTAACTATTAGTAGACCATATTACTATGTAGTAACTATTAGTAGACCATGTTAATATGTAGTAACTATTAGTAGACCATGTTACTATGTAGTAACTATTAGTAGACCATGTTACTATATAGTAACTATTAGTAGACCATGTTACTATGTAGTAACTATTAGTAGACCATATTACTATGTAGTAACTATTAGTAGACCATATTACTATGTAGTAACTATTAGTAGACCATGTTACTATGTAGTAACTATTAGTAGACCATGTTACTATGTAGTAACTATTAGTAGACCATGTTACTATATAGTAACTATTAGTAGACCATGTTACTATGTAGTAACTATTAGTAGACCATGTTACTATGTAGTAACTATTAGTAGACCATGTTACTATGTAGTAACTATTAGTAGACCATATTACTATGTAGTAACTATTAGTAGACCATATTACTATGTAGTAACTATTAGTAGACCATGTTACTATGTAGAAACTATTAGTAGACCATGTTACTATGTAGTAACTATTAGTAGACCATATTACTATGTAGTAACTATTAGACCATATTACTATGTATTACTATGTATTAACTATTAGTAGACCATATTACTATGTAGTAACTATTAGTAGACCATATGTACTATGTAGTAACTATTAGTAGACCATTTACTATGTAGTAACTATTAGTAGACCATATTACTATGTAGTAACTATTAGTAAGACCATGTTACTATGTAGTAACTATTAGTAGACCATATTACTATGTAGTAACTATTAGACCATATTACTATGTAGTAACTATTAGTAGACCATGTTACTATGTAGTAACTATTAGTAGACCATATTACTATGTAGTAACTATTAGACCATATTACTATGTAGTAACTATTAGTAGACCATGTTACTATGTAGTAACTATTAGTAGACCATATTACTATGTAGTAACTATTAGTAGACCATATTACTATGTAGTAACTATTAGTAGACCATATTACTATGTAGTAACTATTAGTAGACCATGTTACTATGTAGTAACTATTAGTAGACCATGTTACTATGTAGTAACTATTAGTAGACCATGTTACTATGTAGTAACTATTAGTAGACCATGTTACTATGTAGTAACTATTAGTAGACCATATTACTATGTAGTAACTATTAGTAGACCATATTACTATGTAGTAACTATTAGTAGACCATATTACTATGTAGTAACTATTAGTAGACCATGTTACTATGTAGTAACTATTAGTAGACCATGTTACTATGTAGTAACTATTAGTAGACCATGTTACTATATAGTAACTATTAGTAGACCATGTTGCTATGTAGTAACTATTAGTAGACCATGTTACTATGTAGTAACTATTAGTAGACCATGTTACTATGTAGTAACTATTAGTAGACCATGTTACTATGTAGTAACTATTAGTAGACCATGTTACTATGTAGTAACTATTAGTAGACCATATTACTATGTAGTAACTATTAGTAGACCATATTACTATGTAGTAACTATTAGTAGACCATATTACTATGTAGTAACTATTAGTAGACCATGTTACTATGTAGTAACTATTAGTAGACCATGTTACTATGTAGTAACTATTAGTAGACCATGTTACTATGTAGTAACTATTAGTAGGCCATATTACTATGTATTACTATGTATTAACTATTAGTAGACCATATTACTATGTAGTAACTATTAGTAGACCATATTACTATGTAGTAACTATTAGTAGACCATATTACTATGTAGTAACTATTAGTAGACCATATTACTATGTAGTAACTATTAGTAGACCATGTTACTATGTAGTAACTATTAGACCATATTATTATGTAGTAACTATTAGTAGACCATGTTACTATGTAGTAACTATTAGTAGACCATATTACTATGTAGTAACTATTAGTAGACCATATTACTATGCAGTAACTATTAGTAGACCATATTACTATGCAGTAACTATTAGTAGACCATGTTACTATATAGTAACTATTAGTAGACCATATTACTATGCAGTAACTATTAGTAGACCATATTACTATGTAGTAACTATTAGTAGACCAGATTACTATGTAGTAACTATTAGACCATATTACTATGTAGTAACTATTAGTAGACCATATTACTATGTAGTAACTATTAGACCATATTACTATGTAGTAACTATTAGTAGACCATATTACTATGTAGTAACTATTAGTAGACCATATTACTATGTAGTAACTATTAGACCATGTTACTATGTAGTAACTATTAGACCATGTTACTATGTAGTAACTATTAGTAGACCATATTACTATGTAGTAACTATTAGTAGACCATGTTACTATGTAGTAACTATTAGTAGACCATATTACTATGTAGTAACTATTAGTAGACCATGTTACTATGTAGTAACTATTAGTAGACCATATTACTATGTAGTAACTATTAGTAGACCATATTACTATGTAGTAACTATTAGTAGACCATATTACTATGTAGTAATGTAGACCATGTTACTATGTAGTAACTATTAGTATACCATGTTACTATGTAGTAACTATTAGTAGACCATGTGTCTCACCCTAATAATTTGGTCTATTTTCCCCTCTTAATTTTGCCTACTGTTCTGACTTGGTGGTGCACCTGTAGCCTATAACCTGTCTTAGAGAAATGTAATCATTGAATATTGTAAGAGCTTTCATTGTCTGCTTATATGCCCCATTAATTTATCCTACGGTTCTGACTTGGTGTACAGGGAGGACACTGTAAGAACGGCCCATGTACTGAATTCTGTCGCTGTACATTTCAAAAGTGCTATATAGTTATATTGACTATGTCAGTCTTAGCTCGCTCATGAATGTCTTAATCGAAATGGCCATCTCTGAAACTGAGCACAATGAAGAGTTGAGGGAAGTCCTTCAAATCGTGAGTTGCACATTTCCAACGGGCAACAATGTTTGAGAACTCTAAATGAGGATTAGCATCCACCCTGAACATTGATGGTTGACCAGTTGTTATGGTTACGGTACTCCTCCGCATCAGGAGTTGATGGTAAACCAGTTGTTATGGTTACGGTACACCTCCGCATCAGGAGTTGATGGTTGACCAGTTGTTATGGTTACGGTACTTAGCATCAGGAGTTGATGGTAAACCAGTTGTTATGGTTACGGTACTCCTCAGCATCAGGAGTTGATGGAAAACCAGTTGTTATGGTTACGGTACTCCTCAGCATCAGGAGTTGATGGTAAACCAGTTGTTATGGTTACAGTACTCCTTAGCATCAGGAGTTGATGGAAAACCAGTTGTTATGGTTACGGTACACCTCAGCATCAGGAGTTGATGGTAAACCAGTTGTTATGGTTACAGTACTCCTTAGCATCAGGAGTTGATGGAAAACCAGTTGTTATGGTTACGCTACACCTCAGCATCAGGAGTTGATGGACACTTGATGGGAACATGACATCCATCTAACCAGCCAATCACTCCTGGGAACTGCCCATATTCAGAGAATTACCCTTTATAGTTGGCTTGACCAGCAGCATCAGGAAACTAGATATAAAGACTCCTCCTGCAGACTTTATAGTTGGCTTGGCCAGCAGCATCAGGAAACTAGATGTAAAGACTCCTCCTGCAGACTTTATAGTTGGCTTGACCAGCAGCATCAGGAAACTAGATGTAAAGACTCCTCCTGCAGACTTTATAGTTGGCTTGACCAGCAGCATCAGGAAACTAGATGTAAAGACTCCTCCTGCAGACTTTATAGTTGGCTTGACCAGCAGCATCAGGAAACTAGATGTAAAGAGTCCTCCTGCAGACTTTATAGTTGGCTTGGCCAGCAGCATCAGGAAACTAGATGTAAAGACTCCTCCTGCAGACTTTATAGTTGGCTTGGCCAGCAGCATCAGGAAACTAGATGTAAAGACTCC
The DNA here is from genome assembly GCF_901001165.1 of Salmo trutta. Classification (NCBI taxonomy): domain Eukaryota; kingdom Metazoa; phylum Chordata; class Actinopteri; order Salmoniformes; family Salmonidae; genus Salmo; species Salmo trutta. The sequence continues at coordinate 10,295,235 of NW_021822911.1, read as the reverse complement.
TCCTGCAGACTTTATAGTTGGCTTGGCCAGCAGCATCAGGAAACTAGATGTAAAGAGTCCTCCTGCAGACTTTATAGTTGGCTTGACCAGCAGCATCAGGAAACTAGATGTAAAGACTCCTCCTGCAGACATTGTGAACTATTAAACACACAGTTGCTTCACTGGCACCGACACAAATCACCAGTTTCACAATGAAAGATTCCAGATGCCAAAAACCTCAGTGATTAGAACTTGGAGAGAATTGGGTGAAGGCCTTCCTCTTTGAGACAGAGGAAAGTCTATGTTCAAGGAGAGATATTATCTCCAATGCATTTTCTTTGTACATACGAAAGCAGTCTCAAAGTAATGTAATGGATTACCTATCCACAAGTACTGGTCTGGCTGGCCTCTGTAGTGCATGTTGGTCTTCATAGTCCAGGCTCCCTCACAAACAGCAATAAGCAGAAGTTAAACCTGCCTCTTTGAAAGATTCATTTAATCTTCCATTTAGTCCTGGAGTAGCTCTAATCCTCCCTCTTGCAATCGGCTTTGATTAGTCCAGAACAGCTAAATCTACGACTATTGTAAGATAACTCAAAGCGACATGCACAGACTTAAGACAGCTCAAACAAGCATTTTAGTCTGGGACTAAGCTTAAGCCTTGTCTGTGAAACCAGCCCTGAGTGTTTTATATAATATTACTAAATGTGTTTATTTCTGTGTTGCAGTCAAGAAATGGAACAGCAAGGCCACAGAACATGACATAAGCAGAGCTGTGGGAGACCACCTCAAGCCCCTGGTAGAGCCGGGGGTGGTGTTTACCACTCCACCACGCCTTCAGCAGACTGGAAAAGTGGGATTGATACGGATTTTCATACTAAAAGGGACCAAGAAATGTGTTGCTTTTACACATATTTGTTCATTGGTTTGGTCATTGGATTCATTTGTTTTACAATATGTTTACATCAAATCAAGCTTTATTTATACAGCACATTTCAGACATGGATGCAACGCAATGGTTTCACAGGGGAAAAAAACTATGAAAACAGAAATATTTAGTACACAACAAACAGAGGATAAAAAACAAGATTAACAACTGAAAGACTAATGAGCACCCTAAAGAAATGCCATTGATTAAAATATTAACAATTGGATGCAACATCCAACCCAAAATATAACTTGTTTTACTACATTGTTTGTTGTTACGTTCCCCTACAAGAAAAATCTAAAATGTTGCTCAAACAGAAGAGGAACTAACAAAGAGTCACTGACAACAACCACAACTAAACAGGAGGGCCTCTGAAAGACACTATGGGGGTGTCCACTGAAAGTTGACTAGTAACAACAACTGGGACTTAAAAGACACCCACCATGAGACCCACTAAATCTGCCCAAGAGGCAAACAAAAGAAAAACCCACACCAAACTTAAAGACAGGAAGCAAACCAAAAAGGTGGAGCAACTAAAGGTGTTGACTCTCCACATGTATCAAGACAACTGGAGCACTGGGCCAGACACTCTTAAATAGAACCTGGACCAGTTCAGGTGAAACACCTTCCCACTAACGAGATGGACAAGCCAGCACAGGTGTAACACATACTGACTAACGAGGTGACACCAATCAGTGCGTCCTACGTGCTAACGAGCTAGACGTGCTAACGAGCTAGACGTGCTAACGAGCTAGACGTGCTAACGAGCTAGACGTGCTAACGAGCTAGACGTGCTAAAGTCCAACCTCAAAACATAAATGAAAAAACCAAAGCCTGTAACACCTTCCCCCTTAAGACAACAAATATATCCTATATTTTTGTTGGACAAGTTTGCTCACCACCAATAGAAAACAACTTGCTGTCAACAATTAAAAACAAGAAAACACAAGTATTTCTAAATAATAATATACAATCATAATTTTTTTCTCCTTTTTCTTTCTATAGAATCCTAAAACCCACTAGTTTCTAGAACTCCCTTCCCTTGGAACGAGCCCAAACAAAACTCAAATCAAATTGTATTAGTCATGTCTGATTTCAAGAGCAAACTCCTGCAATATCTCGATAGGCATGTTGTTGGATCAGGGCCCAGTCCCCAATGTCATGCTCTAGTACATTTGGGTTGGCACATCTGAAAATGAACCCTGATATTCTAAAAGCAGGGTAACAATGTCAATATAATTGTACCCAAAAACTGTCAGTTGGTTGCATAAATAATTATGATTACTAAATGTTACATGAATTGTAAATATGAAATATCAAAACCAAATATACCCCCCTTTGTTAATATGTATTGGTAATAATTAACTTAATAGTGAGGCATGGAATAATAAAACATGTATCTTTTGTCAGGCTGAATGTTTGAAATATGAGGTGATTTGAGTCATGCTTCTTCAGTAGTAGAATAAAGACAATTAGCATTTGAATGTTGTCAATAAATGCTGGAGTGATGTAGGATTGTTAATAAAATTGATTATAGACCAATTTATTATACTGTGTCCATGTGTATAGGCTGCAAGTACGTTGAAATGAAGCTGTTTTCAAGTCATTGACAAAACGACCAGAAAATACATCTTCAACTTTCACTTTCAACTACAACCGAACATATATTGGACATCTGGCATAGTCTTATTTTCAACGTCTTTTAAATTACATTTTGCTAAATGGGAATAGTGCAATGTAAAAACACAGTTTTAACGAGTCCAAATCAATAACCAATATGTAGAAACAGATTGGGATATATTGAAAACCTAACCTAACCCAACTCTATTTTTGTTAAATCTCATAAATAGTAACTCTCTCAATTCAGAGCCTGGATTTCCCCCCTGAGGCTAATATCCATATCATGTTGAAATCAATAGAACAGGGGACAAACCTTTAGGGTTCTACATTGTGACATCATTAAAATACTCCTACTACAATGTTAAAACATTCTACATTGTGACATTATTTCATTGATATCATGAAACAACTCCTTCATGTATACATTTTCTGATATTTGATCAGAGATCTTTTATCAGATTATCAATGGTCACAGCTATCAGATTTCTCTCCTGTGTGTGATCTCTGGTGCAACGTCAGATTTCCAGAATGAACAAAACTCTTCCCACATTGATTACAGCTATTAGATTTCTCTCCTGTGTGTGTTCTCTGGTGTACTGTCAGATCACTAGATTGAACAAAACACTTCCCACATTGAGTACAGCTAAAAGGTTTCTCTCCTGTGTGTGTTCTCTGGTGTCTCTTCAGATGGCTAGATTGAACAAAACTCTTCCCACACTGATCACAGCTAAAAGATTTCTCTCCTGTGTGTGTTCTCTGGTGTGATATCAGGTTGCTTTGCTGAGTAAAACTTTTCCCACATTGATTACAGCTATAAGGTTTCTCTCCTGTGTGTGTTCTCTGGTGTATAGTCAGACTGCTAGATGTAACAAAACTCTTCCCATATTGATCACAGCTATAAGGTTTCTCTCCTGTGTGTGTTCTCTGGTGTACTGTCAGATCACTAGACTGAACAAAACTCTTCCCACACTGATCACAGCTAAAAGGTTTCTCTCCTGTGTGTATTCTCTGGTGTACAATAAGATGGCTAGATGTATCAAAACTCGTCCCACATTGAGTACAGATACAAAGTTTATCTCCTGTGTGTGTTCTCTGGTGTCTCTTCAGACAGCTAGAACTACCAAAACTCTTCCCACATTGATCACAGGTACAATGTTTCTCTCCTGTGTGTGTTCTCTGGTGTGATATCAGTCTGTGTGACTGAGAAAAACTCTTCCCACATTGAGTACAGCTATAGGGTTTCTCTCCGGTGTATGTTCTCCGGTGTGTTATCAAGCTGGATGAATAAGTAAAACTCTTCCCACATTCATCACAGCTATACGATTTCTCTCCTGTGTGGATTGTCTGATGAATTGTAATGCCTGCTGAGGAGGTGAATCTCTTCCCACAGTCAGAGCAGCAGTGAGTTCTCTTCCCTGTGGATCTCTGCAGGTTTTTCTTGAGGTGTTCTGATCTGGAGAGACTCTTCTCTGCCTTGTCAGCATCATGAGGTTGTTGAGGCTCCCCAGAGGACCCATGGTAGTCCCGTCTCTCTCCTGTGTGAACAACAAAGTCAGACAGATGGTTATAGGCTCACAACAGCGGAAATCCACTGTAAAAGGTGATGCCAACAGCGTAGGCATGTTGTTGTACAACAATTGTCGTCTGTAATGAATGTTAAAATTATTTGACTTAAAATGAGCAAGAAAAGCCATATTTTGTCTTGTTTTCACATTAGTAGAAACATCTAAGATTGTAGACTAGAAATAAGTTATTCATGTTGTTGAAACTCCAAGCACTGTGCCAGACGACTTTTGGTCTCCAATATAGGCCCCTTTCTGTGTTTGCTAAAATTGCGGCACGAGGGCAAAGCACACACAATTTGGTTGCAGAAACTCCTTCCTGCTAATGAGGAAACCGCTAGTTATGGATGTAGTATATCTGGTAATGAGGAAACCACTAGTTATGGATGTAGTATATCTGGTAATGAGGAAACCACTAGTTATGGATGGTTTTCATAACAATCGGTAATAGGTATTTTTGGCCACCGATTAAAAAAAAAAAAAAATTTAATACATATTTTTTAACCAGGCGAGTCAGTTAAGAACACATTCTTATTTTTAATGACGGCCTAGGAACGGTGGGTTAACTGCCTTGTTCAGGGGCAGAACGACAGATTTTTACCTTGTCGGCTTGGGGATTCAATCTGGCAACCTTACGGTTAACTAGTCCAACGCTCTAACCACCTGCTTTACATTGCACTCCAAGAGGAGCCTGCCTGTTACGCGAATGCAGTAAGAAGCGAAGGTAAGTTGCTAGCTAGCATTAAACTTATCTTATATAAAACAATCAATCAATCATAATCACTAGTTAACTACACATGGTTGATGATATTACTAGTTTATCTAGACTGCCCTGCGTTGCATATAATCGATGTGGTGCGCATTCGCGAAAAAGGACTGTCGTTGCTACAACGTGTACCTAACCATAAAGACATACCAATGTCTTTCTAAAAATCAATACACAAGTATATCTTTTTTAAACCTGCATATTTCGTTAATATTGCCTGCTAACATGAATTTCTTTTAACTAGGGAAAGTATGTTACCTCTGCAACAGAGTCAGGGTATATTTTTTATTTATTTTATTTCACCTTTATTTAACCAGGTAGGCAAGTTGAGAAGTTCTCATTTACAATTGCGACCTGGCCAAGATAAAGCAAAGCAGTTCGACAACATACAAAAATACAGAGTTACACATGGAGTAAAACAACATACAATCAATGATGCAGTAGAAAAAAAATAAGACTAAATACAATGTGAGCAAATGATGTGAGATAAGGTAAAGGCAAAAAAGGCCATGGTGGCAAAGTAAATAAAGTATAGCAAGTAAAACACTGGAATGGTAGATTTGTAATTTGAAGAAAGTTCAAAGTTAAAATATAAATAATATGGTGCAAAGGAGCAAAATAATAAATTAAATAAATAAATAAATACAGTAGGGGAAGAGGTAGTAGTTTGGGCTAAATTATAGATGGGCTATGTACAGGTGCAGTGATCTGGGAGCTGCTCTGATAGCTGGTGCTTAAAGCTAGTGAGGGAGATAAGTGTTTCCAGTTTCAGAGATTTTTGTAGTTCGTTCCAGTCATTGGCAGCAGAAAACTGGAAGGAGAGACGACCAAAGGAGGAGTTGGCTTTAGGGGTGACCAGAGAGATATACCTGCTGGAGCGCGTGCTACAGGTGGGTGCTGCTATGGTGACCAGTGAGCGGAGATAAGGGGGGACTTTACCTAGCAGGGTCTTGTAGATGACCTGGAGCCAATGTGTTTGGCGACGATTATGAAGCGAAGGCCAGCCAACGAGAGCGTACAGGTCGCAGTGGTGGGTATTATATGGGGCTTTAGTGACAAAACGGATGGCACTGTGATAGACTGCATCCAGCTTGTTGAGTAGGGTATTGGAGGCTATTTTGTAAATGACATCACCGAAGTCGAGGATTGGTAGGATGGTCAGTTTTACGAGGGTATGTTTGGCAGCATGAGTGAAGGATGCTTTGTTGCGAAATAGGAAGCCAATTCTAGATTTAACTTTGGATTGGAGATGATTGATGTGAGTCTGGAAGGAGAGTTTACAGTCTAACCAGGCACCTAGGTATTTGTAGTTGTCCACAAATTCTAAGTCAGAACCGTCCAGAGAAGTGATGCGGGCAGGTGCAGGCAACGATCGGTTGAAGAGCATGCATTTAGTTTTACTTGTGTTTAGGAGCAGTTGGAGACCACGGAAGGAGAGTTGTATGGCATTGAAGCTCGTCTGGAGGGTTGTTAACACAGTGTCCAAAGAAGGGCCAGAAGTATACAGAATGGTGTCGTCTGCGTAGAGGTGGATCAGAGATTCACCAGCAGCAAGAGCGACATCATTGATGTATACAGAGAAAAGAGTTGGAGTATATGCAGCAGTTTGGGCCACCTGGCTCGTTGCGAACTGCGTGAATACTATTTCTTCCTAACAAAGACAGCCAACTTCGCCAAACGGGGTGTTGACTATATAGCCTAGAAACCTGGTTAAACTATCATTATGACATCATGGATGGATTCTAGAATATACTATATAGCCTAGAAACCTGGTTAAACTATCATTATGACATCATGGATGAATTCTAGAATATACTATAAAGCCTAGAAACCTGGTTAAACTATCATTATGACATCATGGATGAATTCTAGAATATACTATATAGCCTAGAAACCTGGTTAAACTATCATTATGACATCATGGATGAAATGTACAATATACTATATACACTCTAGAAACCTGGTTAAACTATCATTATGACATCATGGATGAATTCTAGAATATACTATACTGCTCAACAAAAAAAAGGGAACACTTAAACAACACATCCTAGATCTGAATGAAAGAAATAATCTTATTAAATACTTTTTTCTTTACATAGTTTAATGTGCTGACAACAAAATCACACAAAAATAATCAATGGAAATCCAATTTATCAACCCATGGAGGTCTGGATTTGGAGTCACACTCAAAATTAAAGTGGAAAACCACACTACAGGCTGATCCAACTTTGATGTAATGTCCTTAAAACAAGTCAAAATGAGGCTCAGTAGTGTGTGTGGCCTCCACGTGCCTGTATGACCTCCCTACAACGTCTGGGCATGCTCCTGATAAGGTGGCAGATGGTCTCCTGAGGGATCTCCTCCCAGACCTGGACTAAAGCATCCGCCAACTCCTGGACAGTCTGTGGTGCAACGTGGCGTTGGTGGATGGAGCAAGACATCATCATGTCAATTGGATTCATCATGTCAATCATCAATTGGATTCAGGTCTGGGGAACGGGCGGGCCAGGCCATAGCATCAATGCCTTCCTCTTGCAGCAACTGCTGACACACTCCAGCCACATGAGGTCTAGCATTGTCTTGCATTAGGAGGAACCCAGGGCCAACCGCACCAGCATATGGTCTCACAAGGGGTCTGAGGATCTCATCTCGGTACCTAATGGCAGTCAGGCTACCTCTGGCGAGCACATTGAGGGCTGTGCGGCCCCCCAAAGAAATGCCACCCCACACCATGACTGACCCACCGCCAAACCGGTCATGCTGGAGGATGTTGCAGGCAGCCGAACGTTCTCCACGGCGTCTCCAGACTCTGTCACGTCTGTCACGTGCTCAGTGTGAACCTGCTTTCATCTGTGAAGAGCACAGGGCGCCAGTGGCAAATTCACCAATCTTGTTGTTCTCTGGCAAATGCCAAACGTCCTGCACGGTGTTGGGCTGTAAGCACAACCCCCACCTGTGGACGTCGGGCCCTCATACCACCCTCATGGAGTCTGTTTCTGACCGTTTGAGCAGACACATGCACATTTGTGGCCTGCTGGAGGTCATTTTGCAGGGCTCTGGCAGTGCTCCTCCTGCTCCTCCTTGCACAAAGGCGGAGGTAGCGTTCCTACTGCTGGGTTGTTGCCCTCCTACGGCCTCCTCCACGTCTCCTGGTGTACTGGCCTGTCTCCTGGTAGCGCCTCCATGCTCTGGATACTACGCTGACAGACACAGCAAACCTTCTTGCCACAGCTCGCATTGATGTGCCATCCTGGATGAGCTGCACTACCTGAGCCACTTGTGTGGGTTGTAGACTCCGTCTCATGCTACCACTAGAGTGAAAGCACCGCCAGCATTCAAAAGTGACCAAAACATCAGCCAGGAAGCATAGGAACTGAGAAGTGGTCTGTGGTCACCACCTGCAGAACCACTTCTTTATTGGGGGTGTCTTGCTAATTGCCTATAATTTCCATCTGTTGTCTATTCCATTTGCACAACAGCATGTGAAATTTATTGTCAATCAGTGTTGCTTCCTAAGTGGACAGTTTGATTTCACAGAAGTGTGATTGACTTGGAGTTACATTGTGTTGTTTAAGTGTTCCCTTTATTTTTTTGAGGAGTGTATATTACTAAATGTGTTTATTTCTGTGTTACAGGGGCAGTCAAGAAATGGAACAGCAAGGCCACAGAACATGACATAAGCAGAGCTGTGGGAGACCACCTCAAGCCCCTGGTAGAGCCGGGGGTGGTGTTTACCACTCCACCACGCCTTCAGCAGGCTGGAAAAGTGGGATTGATACTAATAGACTAATAGACTAATAAACTAATAGACTAGAAACAGGATTTAACTAGTTAATTCATATATACAGAAATATAATGTTAAAAAACAGAACACTACACTTCCTATGCATCATGTAAATACTCTAACACTGGTTCATCTCAACATCTAATGTCCTTCATCTGCATTGATCTGATAAACACAGGATAGGTGGAGTATTTCATCACATTACACTTCATTTCAACCAGTAGAGAATGTGAAACGCTTTATTGAAAAGCTCATTATCCAAGTGTTATAAATACAAGTTCAATCTGTCCTTCAATGCACATCTGTTGTGCATTATAAAAACAGAGGAAGAAAGAGGAGGTGGTGAGAGAGGTGTAAAAGACAGAAAGGGAAAGAGGTAAGCACATAGGAGCAGAGAAGGCAGCACATGATTAATGAATCACAGTGCTACATAAATATTATCTCAGTTCATCACAATTACATAATAGTGTCTCTCGTCGGCCCAAAGGTTCTTAAAAGCAGGTGAGGTGGTGATGACAGGACTGGGGGTTGGCATCCTCTCACATCAAAACATACCTGCAGACGAGAGACAGGTGGAGAGAGAGAGCATGTTTAAACCTTGTGTTTTTATTTTTTATTCTAACATTGTTAGGCATCAATCAGGAGGTGAAATAAAAAACTGACCTTGGATCATTAACTCTGGGACTACTGCATCTCTATCTGTATTTCAATGTAATGCATCTCTTTAATAATACTTCCTGTATAATATAAACTGACCTGGGATCATTAACTCTGGGACTACTGCATCTCTGTCTGTATTTCAATGTAAAGCATCTCTTTAATAATACTTCCTGTTGACCTGACCAAGTGACCTCTCACCTCTGATCATGCTGTGCCCTCTATGTAGCCAGTTCAGATGCAGGAGGGGTTCACCGACACAGCTGATATAACCTAGAGGATTTAGGGAGAAGGGGAGAGAGGGATGAAGTGAAGGAGAGAGACTGTTATTGAGAAAATAAGGTAGTTAAAGCGACAGTGTTCAACAGGAATCTCTGTGTGGCCTCACCTGGTGTCCACACCACACTAAGTGGCTGCAGAGTACTTTATGCTGAAAAACATGAACGGACCCACAAGGACAAACAATATAGCGTAGTTATAGAAATAATGAAGTGTCTTACTATTCTCCATGGTTGGCCCTCTTGCCTATTCTTTGAAGGTGGAAGGAGCCACAGTTATACACCTGAGCCTGTTTACTGCACAACACAATCCATCAATCAGATTGATACATGAGTGTGTAGGTGTGGGTTATAGGGTGTCTAATTGTTCTACATTTTTTCAATATGGGTGATTTAAAATAGCCTGTTTTGTTTTTGCACAGACATCACACCCTTACTTAAACAGCACCCTCACATGAGAAGTAGGAGAGAAACTGTGAATTGAATAACTGCAGGTGACATAGCTAAGTAAATGGAAGAATACTCTTATTGCAATGTAAATGGCTCTTAAAAGAGCCTTTGGTTGTGCATAGTGTAGTCTATTGTGTTGCCAGGGAACAGCACCCTCTTTGAAGAAGTAGGAGGTGAAGATCTCCTGCACACGGATTGCCTCTCTTGCTGCGTTGTTGGACCCCATCCTTGAAACATCCTGCAGAGCAGCAGACTCCTCCTCTGGCACACGGCGGTGAGCTGCAGATCCCCTCCTGGTCCTCCTGTCCATCCTCATGAAGTTACACAGGACACAGGTAGCCTTCACACACCTGAATTCCTCCAGGAGGCAGTCCCAGATGGTCCTGGACACCCAGCCTTGCAGTGTCCTACACGGTAACTGTAGGCAATCGTTATGAAGGAATCTCCAGTTACAAGGTATCTGTAGGAATATGGAAGACAATGTAATTATTAGACTGTTACATCACCAGGTCATTGTGGATTACTAAAGTATAATATCCCTGATAACAAATCATGATAACATTGGATTGATAGATGCATGGGCACACATATGTACATGTGTAGCATGTGACAATAACAGGATCATATCAAGGACGGCATCACAAATGATCACATAAATACCACTTGAAGCTTGATGATGAGTTGATCATTTGAATCAGCTGTGCAGTGTGAAGGCAAAAACAACAATGTGCCCCTCTGAGTCCCCAGGACTGAGAACCACTGCTCTTCATTGGGACCTCTTCATATGTAGACTGGCTTTCATAGAGCTCTTTATCTGAGGACAGAAAACCTCACAAGAAACAGACTTCATTATAGTCAAATTACACCACACTGAATATTATGTTACTATTATCTCCGTCCTCACTTCTAGGGACAGGAACTACACAAAAGTACCTGCCCTATCCAGAATAGCCTCCTCTCTCACTGACAGTTGGGGCTGCTATCCTTTCACCCTCCTCCATGGCTGTTAGCTAGCTACCTACAAATGCATTTGGAGTTTGTTTTTTACAGTGATAAATAGATAGCTAGCTAATATGAAGTTAGCTAGCTAAGTGAATTAAATATCACCAGCTATCTATCTATCTATACAGTATTTGAAGTTGGCTAGATAGATAGCTCATTTAGCAGCTCATTTGAGTTAGCCTGCACTGTAGCTAGTTAGCTAATAATACATCGTTTTTTTTTACATTTTCAAAATCTATTTACTTACTTACTTGAATAGGTTCTCCCAGCCATGTGGACAACTGGAAACAGGGCAGTAAAGTTTGTCACCAGAGCGTTTTAGAGGATATTACTATTGAACTATGTACCCATTTAATAACCAGACCTTCATACAAACTTGCTCTGCTGAATTCTTGATGGAGTCACAATGGGCGGCCTAAGAGGCATCTAGTCCATCTGCTGACTGGACGCAGTTCAGTAAAATGTACATTTTATCTTCAGACAACAAGTTAAAGGGGTCAAATACTTATTTCACTCATTAAAATGCAAATCAATTTATAACATTTTTGACATGCGTTTTTCAGGATTTTTTGTTGTTGTTATTCTGTCTCTCACTGTTCAAATAAACCTACCATTAAAATGATAGACTGATCATTTCTTTGTCAGTGAAAGTGTAAGTGGGCAAACGTACAAAATCAGCAGGGGATCGAATACTTTTGACCCCCACTGTATCTCAGTTTATGCTGCTCTGACATTGTTTATCCATATATTTATATATTCCTAATTCCATTCCTTTACTTAGATTTGTGTGTATTAGGTATTTGTTGTGAAATTGTTAGATATTACTTGTTAGATATTACTGCACTGTGGGAACTAGAAGGACAAGCATTTCACTACACCCGCAATAACATCTGCTGAACACCTGTATGTGACCAACAACATTTGATTTGATTTATGAAGGTAATTTGTGTCAAATGTACTTTTCCCCTCATTCACCCCATCTCTTTACATTGCTGATGCATAATCAGTGGCCTGACTGTGTCAAAGGCCCATCCTGGTAGATCTGAACCGAATGCAGCTCGGAGTGATCAAATGACAGAAGTCACATTTAGGTGCCAGGTGTAACTGAGGCCATAGATGCTCCATATCCATTACTTTGAGTGTTTTATATAATATGACTACATGTGTTTCTGTGTTGCAGGGACAGTCAAGAAATGGAACAGCAAGGCCACAGAACATGACATAATCAGAGCTGTGGGAGACCACCTCAAGCCCCTGGTAGAGCCGGGGGTGGTGTTTACCACTCCACCACGCCTTCAGCAGGCTGGAAAAGTGGGATTGATCTGGTTGATCCATTTGTTTGTTTCTGTTATCAGTAGTTGAATCCTTTGACATGGGATTGATACTGATTTTCATACTAACAGGGACCAAGAGTCTGTTGATTGGTCGGTCACTGGGTTCATTAGTTTTGCAATATGTTCAAATCAAATCAAGCTTTATTTATACAGCACATGTCAGACATGGATGCAACACAATGGCTTCACAGGAAAAAAACAATGAAAATAAACAGAAATATTTAGTACACAAACATAAGAGGATAAAAAAACAGAAGACTAACAACTGAAATACTATTGAGCATTGTAAGGAAATGCCATTGATTAAAATAACAATATGATGCAATATCCAACCCAAAATATAACTTGTTTTTTAGGAGGGGCTCTGAAAGACACTATGGGGGTGTCCACTGGAAGTTGACTAGTAACAACAACTGGGACCTAAAAGACACCCACCATGAGACCCACTAAATCTGCCCAAGAAGAGGAAAACAAAAGAAAAACCCACACCAAACTTAAAGACAGGACGCAAACCAAAAAGGTGGAGCAACTAAAGGTGTTGACTCTCCACATCTATCAAGACAACTGGAGCACTGGGCCAGACACTCTTAAATAGAACCTGGACCAGCTCAGGTGAAACACCTTCCCACTAACGAGATGGACAAGCCAGCACAGGTGTAACACATACTGACTAACGAGGTGACACCAATCAGTGCGTCCTACGTGCTAACGGGCTACACGTGCTAACGGGCTACACGTGCTAACGGGCTACACGTGCTAACGGGCTACACGTGCTAACGGGCTACACGTGCTAACGGGCTACACGTGCTAACGGGCTACACAACGGGCTACACGTGCTAACGGGCTACACGTGCTAACGGGCTACACGTGCTAACGGGCTACACGTGCTAACGGGCTACACGTGCTAACGGGCTACACGTGCTAACGGGCTACACGTGCTAACGGGCTACACGACGTGCTGGCGTCCAACCTCAAAACATAAAATGGAAAAACCAAAGCCTGTAACACCTTCCCCCTTCAAGACAACAAGTATATCCTATATTTTTGTTGGAAACGTTTGCTCACCACTAACAGAAAACAACTTCCATTTCACATTATAATCAACAAGAATGATTCACCTTCACCAATATAAACATGGTGTCTACTGGATGTCAACAATTAAAAACACGTATTTTTAAATAATAATATACAATAGCATCTATTCTCCAGTTTTTCTTTCTATTGAATCCTAAAACTCACTAGCTTCTAGAACTCTTGTCTTCCTAAAACTCACTAGCTTCTAGAACTCTCGTCTTCCTAAAACCCACTAGCTTCTAGAACTCTCGTCTTCCTAAAACTCACTAGATTCTAGAACTCTCGTCTTCCTAAAACTAACTAGCTTCTAGAACTCTCGTCTTCCTAAAACTCACTAGCTTCTAGAACTCTCCTCCCCTTGGAACGAGCCCAAACAAAACTCATCTCCAATACGGAAAAACGTGCAGTCAAAATAAATAAAGATCCATAGCAACGCACTAGCTAAACACAAATCTAATATCCATTTGGGGGGAAATCAGGTTGAATCTGCTCCTGAAACTAACACAACAAAAAAAAACACATGGAAATGGAGATATCTTTTACCTCACTGGTTAGAGGACAACCTGCAGAAGAAAGTCAGCTACATTTTGGAGTGATGCATTTCAATTTAGGGGTCGGTAAACAAAGGAACACAATACTTATTTGTCATAACTCATCGATATCATGTTGAAATCAATTGTACCGAGAGGAGGGAGATGAGGTTGCATGTCCTGTTAAAACTAACAGCTCAAAAACCACACAGAATCTGGGAATAATGTGTACATCACTGGTTAGAGGACAATTTGTAGAAAACAGCCAGATACATTTTGATTCAAGTGCGTCACCAACGTGGTAAGTGTAACACAACTCTTTTTTTGTTAGTCACTTTTTATTAAATCTCATAAATAGTACTCATCCATTTCAGAGCCTGGATTTTTCCCCCTGAGGCTAATATCCATATCATGTTGAAATCAATAGAACAGGGGACAAACGTTTAGGGTTCTACATTGTGACATCATTAAAATACTCCTACTACAATGTTTAAACATTCTACATTGTGACATTAATTCATTGATATCATGAAACAACTCCTTCATGTATTTTCTGATGTTTGATCAGATGTCTTTTATCGGAGAATCTCTTGTCACACTGATCACAGCTATAAGGTTTCTCTCCTGTGTGTATTCTCTGGTGTAGAGTCAGAGAGCCAGATGCAGCAAAACTCTTACCACATTGATCACAGCTATAAGGTTTCTCTCCTGTGTGTATTCTCTGGTGTAGAGTCAGAGGGCCAGACGTTGTAAAACTCTTCCCACATTGATCACAGCTATAAGGTTTCTCTCCTGTGTGTATTCTCTGGTGTAGAGTCAGAGAGCCAGATGTAGTAAAACTCTTCCCACATTGATCACAGCTATAAGGTTTCTCTCCTGTGTGTGTTCTCTGGTGTAATATCAGGTTGTCTGACCGAGTAAAACTCTTCCCACATTGATTACAGCTATAAGATTTCTCTCCTGTGTGTACTCGCTGGTGTCTAGTCAGATGGCAAGATGAAATATAAGTCTTCCCACATTGAGCACAGCTATAAGGTTTCTCTCCTGTGTGTGTTCTCTGGTGTACAGTCAGGTAACTAGATGAAATAAAACTTTTCACACATTGATTACAACTAAAAGATTTCTCTCCTGTGTGTGTCCTCTGGTGTGATAACAGGTTGCTTGACTGAGTAAAACTCTTCCCACATTCAGTACAGCTGTACGGTTTCTCTCCTGTATGTGTTCTCTGGTGTATAATCAGATAGCTAAATGTAGTAAAACTCTTCCCACATTGAGTACAGCTGTAAGGTTTCTCTCCAGTGTGAATTCTCAGGTGTACTTTTAGTGCTTTTAATCTTAAGTAACTCTTCCCACAATCAAAACAGTGGTGAGATTTCTGTCCTTTGTGTGTTCGCTGGTGTATTTTAAGTTCTGATGAAGATTTGCAATGTTTTCCACAGTCAGAGCAGCAGATAGATTTCTTCCCTGTGGGTCTCTGCTGGTGTTTCTTGAGGTGATAGAATCTGGACAGACTCTTCTCTGACTCGTTAGCATCATGATGTTGAGGCTCCCCAGAAGATCCATGATAGTCACGTCTCTCTCCTGTGTGAACAAGTCAGACAGATAGTTAAAGGCTCACAACAGCAGAAATCCACTGTAAAAGGTGATGCCAACAGCGTAGCCATGATACTGTACAACAATTGACGTCTGTAATGAATGTTAAAATGACTTGACAATTGTCTTAAGACAGTCAAGTGAGCAACAATAGTCATATTTAGTCTTGTTTTCACATTAGTAGTAACTAGAAATAAGTAAAAGGTGTTGAACTCCTAAGCAGTGTGCCAGGCGACTTTTGTTCTCAAATATAGGCACCTTTCTGTGTTTCCTAAAATTGCGACAAGGGCGATGCGCACACAATTTGATTGCAGAAACACCTCCCTGCTAATGCAGAAACTGCTAGTTATGGATGTAGTATATCTGCCTGGAGCAAAAATGGTGAGCAAGTGGCCTAAGCTGTGCCATTAGAGATTCTGGGTTCGAGTCCAAGCTCTGTTGCAGCCGGCCGCGACCGGTAGGCCCATGGGGCGACGCACAATTGGCCCACCGTCGTCCGGGTTAGGGGAGGGTTTGGCCGGCAGGGATATCCTTGTCTCATCGCGCACTAGCGACTCAAGTGGCGGGCCGGGCGCAGTGCACGCTGATCAGGTCGCCAGGTGTACGGTGTTTCCTCCGACACATTGGTGCTGCTGGCTTCCGGGTTGGATGGGCATTGTGTCAAGAAGCAGCGCTGGGTTGTGTTTCGGATTACGCATGGCTCTCGACCTTCGCCTCTCCAGAGTCCGTATGGGAGTTGCAGCGATGAGACAAGACTGTAAGTACCAATTGGGGAGAAAAAAGGGGTGAAAAAAATTTATATATTTAAAAAATGGTGAGCAAAGATTAGTTTTCACAATGTATTCTGAATATTACAGCACTAGATCAGGAGTGCTACTCAAGGAAACTCACATTAAGCTCTGTGTCTATTCACTAATTCACCACCGTGGGGGAAAACTCAGGGGAGTTCTCATAGGCTGACAGCAAATAAAGCCTCCATTTCCAGGTTGATTATGATTATTATTATCATAATTTGACACTACTTTGGATTATAATTGTAAGGCTTGTTTGAATGTCCTGATTTAATATAATGTTTGTGTTATTGTCTAAAATGTACTACTTAATATTTAAAAACGACTTCAACCAGTAAAATGATCATTGGCTAGTTTTCCATCAGCCTGACAATGAGGTTTTGTCCACTAAGTGCATGCCAAAATGGTCTAATCTCACCTAACAATAACATAGACCTACTGTAGGACCCATAACTTCACCTAACAACAACATAGACCTAGGACTATATATTTAATATTTTATATATTTAATATTTCAGGTGAAACAAGGAAACTAAAATGTCTTTGTCATGACATTTCATAACCAGATCATTTTGTGAATAATCCTACTAGGCTACTCTGTAATGTGTTGTCATTCTAAATGTCCTGAATAAAGGAAAATAGCTCTGTGTGTTGTACAATAGCCTATCCACCAAGGAACAGTTCTCTACACATTATGATCTAAGTATCTCCGTTTCCAAACGGACTAACGAGACCCTACTGTAAATCAAGTAGACAATAACACATTATAAATATCGATTTGTTTGGGATGTTGGATCCAACGTGGAGCATGGCATAACTGTCTTTACCAGAGTAATGAATGAAGAACTACATTTGACTGGCATGCAGAAAATGATTTCCTGGATCAGCTGATGATAGTTGAACATGTGACTGTAACTAAACAGCTACAGTATTAAGTATTATGTGTAATTATTGAACAACCGCGTTAATGACAGTATCCATCTGGGTGTCAATAAAGTTAAGGTGACTCTCGGTTAGAACCATTGGATTTAGTAAACTGAAATGATTTAGGATTTCTGTGCCCATGAAAACTGTTTTCCCAGCGTAACATAAGAAGACAATAAATGTTACGTAGTTAGAGAGCATTTCAGAGATCTGAATACAAAAAACTGTCCGACAGCAAGATCCAGTATTTAAGTTAAAGTTCATCATATGACAAGCTTAACGTTATGACTATAACTACTGTTCCCTGAAGGAGGGAAACTAGGTACAACATACTATTAAATCCTCGCCGGAAGCCCTGCCTTCCACAGGTGATGAGCGTGAGGCTCGGATTTATTCTTTAAATGTAATACCTCACTTCACCGACCCAGGAAGGGGTGGGGCCAAACAGGTGTTGTAACTCGTTCATAACTGGCACGCAGATCGGTAGAAATGGTCAGATAAATTGGCACTTCAAATGGAAATGGAAAAAGTTTGCCTATTTTACCGGAAACTTCAGGAGCATAACGTCAGAATTAACGAAGGCCAGCAGCAGGTGGGGAATTGGTTATTTTCTTCTGGTTATATTGACCTCTGGCTTCCTCAAGTCATTTGTGTGTGTTAATTATTTAATCAAACGCTTGAAGCATCAGTTCAGTTTAAGTTCTGCACATACAGTTGATTTTATTAAACACATGGGGTGTGTCTATGAAAAAATACACGTCATAACATTTCAACAAATCAATTGGTTGAAAGAAAATACATTTTTTTAAATATATATCTGGGACATACAACAACATGCATTCAGACCCTGCATTTCAGACAATACCTCATAATGACATCACAATACCCCATAAAAGTGTGAAAAAAGTTTACCAGTGGTTGTATCTCTGTAGGTCATGCCAGTAGGTTACAGTAGGTTGTATCTCTCTAGGTCATGCCAGTAGGTTACAGTAGGTTGTAACTCTCTAGGTCATGCCAGTAGGCTACAGTAGGTTGTATCTCTCTAGGTCGTGCAGGTAGATTACAGTAGGTTGTAACTCTCTAGGTAATGCCAGTAGGTTACAGTAGGTTGTAACTCTCTAGGTCATGCCAGTAGGTTACAGTAGATTGGATTTCTCTAGGTCATGCCAGTAGGTTACAGTAGGTTGTATCTCTCTAGGTCATGCCAGTAGGTTACAGTAGGTTGTATCTCTCTAGGTCATGCCAGTAGGCTACAGTAGGTTGTAACTCTCTAGGTCATGCCAGTAGGTTACAGTAGGTTGTAACTCTCTAGGTCATGCCAGTAGGCTACAGTAGGTTGTATCTCTCTAGGTCATGCCAGTAGGTTACAGTAGGTTGTATCTCTCTAGGTCATGCCAGTAGGTTGTATCTCTCTAGGTCATGCCAGTAGGTTACACTGGTTGTATCTCTCTAGGTCATGCCAGTAGGTTACAGTAGGTTGTATGTCTCTAGGTCATGCCAGTAGGTTACAGTAGGTTGTAACTCTCTAGGTCATGCCAGTAGGTTACAGTAGGTTGTATCTCTCTAGGTCATGCCAGTAGACTACAGTAGGTTGTATCTCTCTAGGTCATGCCAGTAGGCTACAGTAGGTTGTATCTCTCTAGGTCATGCCAGTAGGTTACAGTAGGTTGTAACTCTCTAGGCCATGCCAGTAGGTTACAGTAGGTTGTATCTCTCTAGGTCATGCCAGTAGGTTGTAACTCTCTAGGTCATGCCAGTAAACTACAGTAGGTTGTATCTCTCTAGGTTATGCCAGTAGGTTACAGTAGGTTGTATCTCTCTAGGTCATGCCAGTAGGCTACAGTAGGTTGTAACTCTCTAGGTCATGCCAGTAGGTTACAGTAGGTTGTATCTCTCTAGGTCATGCCAGTAGGTTACAGTAGGTTGTAACTCTCTAGGTCATGCCAGTAGGTTACAGTAGGTTGTATCTCTCTAGGTCACGCCAGTAGGCTACAGTAGGTTGTAACTCTCTAGGTCATGCCAGTAGGTTGTATCTCTCTAGGTCATGCCAGTAGGTTACAGTAGGTTGTAACTCTCTAGGTCATGCCAGTAGGTTACAGTAGGTTGTATCTCTCTAGGTTACTCTGGACCCTGATCTCTCTTTTGAAGAACATATCAAGACTGTTTCAAGGACAGCATTTTTCCATCTACATAACATTGCAAAAATCAGAAACTTTCTGTCCAAAAATGACGCATAAAAATTAATCCATGCTTTTGTTACTTCTAGGCTGGACTACTGCAATGCTCTACTTTCCGGCTACCCGGATAAAGCACTAAACAAACTTCAGTTAGTGCTAAATACGGCTGCAAGATACCTGACTAGAACCAAAACATTTGATCATATTACTCCAGTGCTAGCCTCCCTACACTGGCTTCCTGTTAAGGCAAGGGCTGATTTCAGGTTTTACTGCTAACCTACAAAGCATTACATGGGCTTGCTCCTACCTATCTTTCCGATTTGGTCCTGCCGTACATACCTACACGTACGCTACGGTCACAAGACGCAGGCCTCCTAATTGTCCCTAGAATTTCTAAGCAAACGGCTGGAGGTAGGGCTTTCTCCTATAGAGCTTCATTTTTATGGAATGGTCTGCCTACCCATGTGAGAGACGCAGACGCAGACTCAGTCTCAACCTTTAAGTCTTTACTGAAGACTTATCTCTTCAGTAGGTCCTATGATTAAGTATAGTCTGGCCCAGGAGTGTGAAGGTGAACGGAAAGGCTGGAGCAACGAACCGCCCTTGCTGTCTCTGCCTTGCCGGTTCCCCTCTTTCCACTGGGATTCTCTGCCTCTAACCCTATTACAGGGGCTGAGTCACTGACTTACTGGTGTTCTTCCATGCCGTCCATGGGAGGGGTGCGTCACTTGAGTGGGTTGAGTCACTGACGTGGTCTTCCTGTCTGGGTTGGCGCCCCCCCCTTGGGTTGTGCCGTGGCGGAGATTTTTGTGGGCTATACTCGGCCTTGTCTTCGGACGGTAAGTTGGTGGTTGTAGACATCCCTCTAATGGTGTGGGGGCTGTGCTTTGGCAAAGTGGGTGGGGTTATATCCTGCCTGTTTGGCCCTGTCCGGGGGTATCATCGGATGGGGCCACAGTGTCTTCTGATCCCTCCTGTCTCAGCCTCCAGTATTTATGCTGCAGTAGTTTATGTGTCGGGGGGCTAGGGTCAGTCTGTTACATCTGGAGTATTCTCTTGTCTTATCCGGTGTCCTGTGTGAATTTAAATCTCTCTTTCTTTCTTTCTTTCTTTCTCTCAGAGGACCTGAGCCCTAGGACCATGCCTCGGGACTACCTGGCATGATGACTCCTTGCTGTCCCCAGTCCACCTGGCCATGCTGCTGCTCCAGTTTCAACTGTTGTGCCTGCGGCTACGGAACCCTGACCTGTTCACCTGACGTGCTTGTTGCACCCTCGACAACTACTATGATTATTATTATTTGACCATGCTGGTCATTTATGAACATTTTAACATCTTGACCATGTTCTGTTATAATATCCACCTGGCACAGCCAGAAGAGGACTGGCCACCCCTCATAGCCTGGTTCCTCTCTAGGTTTCTTCCTAGGTTTTTGGCCTTTCTAGGGAGTTTTTCCTAGGGAGTTTTTCCTAGCCACCGTGCTTCTTTCACATGCATTGCTTGCTGTTTGGGGTTTTAGGCTGGGTTTCTGTACAGCACTTTGAGATTTCAGCTGATATACGAAGGGCTATATAAATAAATTTGATTTGATATAACACTTGTATCTTTCAATGTTTATGATGAGTATTTCTGTAATTTGATTTGGCTCTCTGCAACTTGACCGGATGTTTTTGAGACAATGCATTACTGAACATAACGCGCCAATTTAAACTGAGGTTTTTGGATATGAAGATGAACTTTATCGAACAAAACAAACAAGTATTGTGTAACATGGAGTCCTGGAAGTGCAACCAGATGAAGATCAAAGGTCAGTGATTAATTTAAAAGCAATTTCTGATTTTTGTGACTCCTCTCCTTGGCTGGAAAATGTCTGTATGGCTTTTTGTGGTTAGGCGGTGTCCTAACATAATCACATGGTATGCTTTCGCCGTAAAGCCTTTTTGAAATCTGACACCTTGGCTGGAATAACAACAAGTTAAGCTTTATTTTGATGTATTGCACTTGTGATTTCATGAAAGTTTAATATTTATAGTAATTTCATTTGAATTTGGCGCTCTGCCATTACACCGGATGTAATAACGTCCCACCTATCTTAAAGCATCAGACAAGTTACGTACATACAGTTGATTTTATTAAAACACATGGAGCGATTGATAGAAAGAACAGATGACTCTTGGTTGACCAAGATTTATTTTAGTTGGGGACAGCACTAGAACATGATTTTGGGGCTCCCGAGTGGCATAGCGGTCTAAGACATTTTATCTCTGTGCTTGCGGCGTCACTCCAGGCTGTATCACAACCGGCCGTATCACAACCGGCCGTGATTGGGAGTCCCATAGGGTGGTGCACAATTGGCCCAGCGTCGTCCGGCGGTAGGCCATCATTGGAAATAAGAATTTGTTCTTAATCTTAACTGACTTGCCTAGTTAAATAAAGGTTACATTTAAATAAATAAGTATTTTTTGACAAACCGTTTTTCACAAATCCATCACGGGACCAACTTTGAGAAGGGTTTAAAACAAAGGTTTCAAACCAATTCATGAATGTTATTGAATCTAGGTATGTTTCGCCTTTCGTGTATTGGCATGAAAAAAAATTGGCTGAATATTATACAATGACTTATCAACAGCTGTAATAATTTGCCCCCCACAGGAAATCTACACGGGTAATTATAGAATATACTATATAGCCTAGAAACCTGGTTAAACTATCATTATGACATCATGGATGAATTCTACAATATACTATATAGCCTAGAAACCTGGTTAAACTATCATTATGACATCATGGATGAATTCTACAACATACTATATAGCCTAGATACCTGGTTAAACTATCATTATGACATCATGGATGAATTCTAGAATATACTATATAGCCTAGAAACCTGGTTAAACTATCATTATGACATCATGGATGAATTCTAGAATATACTATATATCCTAGAAACCTGGTTAAACTATCATTATGACCTCATGGATGAATTCTAGAATATACTATATAGCCTAGAAACCTGGTTAAACTATCATTATGACATCATGGATGGCCAGTCTTTGTATTCATAGTGCAGTGAATTCAGGGGGTTGCCCTGAGCTGAACTCAAACCTGGGTCCAGTGACTGTCAAGCCAACACCTTATAACTGTTATGCCAAGATGTCTGAACTTCTTGACGAGGTCCCTATGAATGTGAGAGTGGTTGCATTTCTCCAGCTCCCATCCCTCAGCTGTTCACCAAACCAAGTCTCAGGGCAGCCATTTTGTTGCTGTTTAAATACTAGGTTGCCACTTTAAAAAAGCCACACAACAATCAACCAATCAATCTGCAGTTGAAACAATAACAAAGCTGTAATTCCACCACTGTTTTGGTTATAAGATGATGGATGGGTCTGGAGAAATGTAACTACTCTCAAATTCATAGACAGACCTATGGATGCAAGGACTGACCATCCATGATAAAAACAATATAGTTTTAACCATGTTGAGGACATGCAGTGTTGATTTACATTGTTTCTAGACATTGGAGTAAAAAAAGCTTATTTGGGGTTCTGATGTGGTACAACAGTTGAACTAAGCTCATGAGGCATGTGTTATATTCTTCAAGAATCAATGGCTATAAATAAATCATTTAAAAAGTCTAAATATGGATGTAGCTTTTGCATATTTCCTCTTTAACACCACACATCAGTTCAACAACTGCAGAGTTTGTGCCTCTGTATTTAAGACAGTACTTACTAGTGTTAATCGGGGAACGGTTTCTCAAAACCGTCTTATGGCTAAGGTCACCGTTAGAACCATTGGATGCCTTAAGATGCGTTTGGGAAACAGGGCCCAGATATCCATTTTCCTCCTCTTCTTCCACCTCCTTTTTGGATGTAACAGTCATCTCCTCCTCCTCCTCTTTCACTCCATCCTCCTCTTCTTTAACTGTAACATCCTCCTCCTCTTTCACTCTGAACGCGTCTTCCTCTTCTTTCACTGAAACGTCTTTCTCTTCTTCTTTCACTGTAACAGCCTCACCCTCTACTTGTTTTTGTATTGTAACATCTTTCTCTTCCTCCTCCTCTTTGACGAGAGCTTCTTTCTCTGTCCAACAGATCTCCTCTTCTTTAGCAGGAGGAGAGTAGCTTAGTGAGCTCATGGTTGGGAATGTTAGCTAGCTAGGCTAATGCTAACTTAACCAGCCCGCTAGCTGATTAATAACAACAACACAATAAATATGAAATTAAATCTGATAACTAACTAGACGACAGAAGTGGTTTTAAAACACAGTTGCTAATATACACTAAAGCATCTAAAGAGCTTTATTGGTTCCGCTATTTTATCTAGCAAGCTAGAGGAGGGCTGATTAACTGTTGCTGATGTTGAAAGAAGAGTTCCGTCCACTACATTATACGTCACACCAACAGCATTACCTTAAATTCCCAGACCGCCATCTGCTGACTGGAGTGGGTAACGCAGTTGAGTAAAATGTAGATTTTATTTTCAGACAACAAGTTAAAGTGTAGGAGAAGACGTCTGGAAGATGGCGGCGAATGCAGACGAGATTTCAGCTTGCTCCGAGTAACCTTAACTTTTATCCCTCTCAAACTTACTTAAATGTAACGGGACTTGGCTTATAGTAAACACAATAGAGAACAACGCTTAGTTGACCGATAATTTGATTCAAAACTTTGAGAAATGGAAGGAAAAAATGTGCGAAAGAGCAAAGGGAGGAGAAGGCAGTTGCTAGCTGAGCACTCATACGGTGGAGAAAAACCACATCCTGACTCCTCAGGAGAAGAAATGGATTCTGGACATTCGGTTGATTCTGAAAATGCAGTCAATAGTCCTGCACCCAAAAAGACACAGAAAGAATTGTCTTTGCGCGAACTGCAGGTCAACATAATCGACGCAGTCTCTGCAAAGATAAACGAAAGAGCCGACGGTCTGGAGAAAATGATACGCGAAAACACATCAAAAATAGTTGACCTCGAGACCTCTCTGAATCATGCATACAATAGTATCGAAGAGCTTAAACTTGCAAACACTGCTACGTCTGAGAAATGCACTGCTCAGGAGAAGACCATCGCAGACATGCAAGAGCGCTTATCGGAAGCAGAGCGATACCGGAGAAGGTGGGGGCTATGGCTTTACGGTGTCCCCGAGGACCAGGATGAGAATGTGAAGCGCTTAGTAAGAGACATCTGTAACCGTGTGGCACCGGACTTTCCCGATGGATATATGGATATGGCTGTGGATGTCGCTCATCGTATTGGGAAGAAACAAGATGCCATCGTCAGCCGATCGATCATCATCCAGTTTGCTTTTCGCACAGCGAGAGATGCAGTTTGGAAGAAAGCAAAGGAAAGCGCCTTTCTGAAAGAAAGAGAACTTAGATTCGGGGAGGACTTGACTGCAGCAGACAAGGCAGCAAAGGCAAAATTGTGGCCTCTTGTACAACAGGCCCGAAATCAAGGAAACGGTGGATACTACAGGGGAATCAGAGCCTTTTTCGCCAACGGTAAAGAAATACGATCGGGGTGATTTGTTCTGTCGGTAGGTTTACAAGGTAGTTCCTTCCCCACTGCAAACTGAACGTTCTACTTTTGAAACATGGTATTACTATTTTACAAGTTAAGACTTCTGTTAATACATATATGAAGCAACTTTTTATAGAGGGTAAAGTTGAGATTGCATAGGATTTTTCTTTCTATTCTATAAATATGGACTTGAAGTTTATGTCAATCAATGCCAGGGGGATACGTAACCTGAGAAAAGCTTTTTTTTTGTTTTGTAAGGACTGCAACGCAGATCTTGTATTCGTTCAAGAAACACATTCATGCAAAGAGGACTATAATTATTGGAAAAATCAGTGGGGCAGGGACATTTTTTGGGCCACGGAACAAATCATTCAGCTGGGGTTGCAATTTTAGCACACAATTTCAAAGGGAAATTTTTGTTTACTCAAATGGACTCCAATGGACATTGGCTAGTAGCGGTCATCAACCACATGGACAGATTATTTGTGTTGTGTAATGTATATGGATACTGTTCTAGTCCTCCAAATAACTTCCTTCTAGAGGAAATTGAAGAAATTCTTAAAAATCTAATGAGAAAATATCCATCCAGTCAGATTATAGTTGGTGGAGATTTTAATATGGTTTATTCTAATGAGACTGATAGATTGCCTCATAGGCCTAACTTTGGTGTGAACAAGTTGGTGAATTTCTGCCAAAGCCTGGACTTAATTGACATATGGAGAGTAAAAAACCCTGGAGAGATACAATACACATGGAGTAATAGAGATCGTTCCTTACAATCAAGAATTGATTTGTGGGTGATAACCTCTAGTCTTGTGCCCAACACTGTAGAGGTAAAAATACTGCCTGCAGTCCTGACGGATCATAAAGTCATATGGTTGACTGTAAGAATATGCAGTAATGATGGTAAGAAATACTCTGGTGGTTACTGGAAACTAAATAACTCATTGTTATTGCATGATGATTTAAAAAATGTGATTAAGAATCTAATCTCTGTTTACTGGAGTTTAGCTACATCTAATGCAGAATATGGGAAATATTGGGAACTGCTGAAATTTAAAATCCGCTCAGCGTGTATTACTTATGGAAAACGGCTTGCTTTAAGAAGGAGATGTGAGGTAGCTGAACTCTCTAAGACAATTGCCGATATCACAGAGATTGAGCATCTTGATCTTAATGAGAAAGCTAAATTGAATGATTTACAGAATCAACTAGATACATTGTATGAGGAAAAGGCTAGAGGAGCTTTCATAAGATCTAGAAAACAATGGCTTGAAAAAGGTGAAAAGAACAGTAGATACTTTTTTAATTTGGAGAAAAGGAGAGGGGAACTCAACACACTTCGGAAACTTAAGATTAATGGGGTTACCACTGAGGATAGAGAGTTGTTATCAGAATTTACCACTAAATTTTATGAGAATCTTTACTCCTTAGATAACAATTTGAGTGACTCTAAGGATCTCCTTGATTCTATAGAGAATGTTAATTCGATTAGTGAAGAACTCAATCAGTCTTGCTGCCAAGATTTATCCATTATGGACATCCAGTGGACATCCATGCTCAATTAAAAAAAGAACAAATCTCCAGGTTGTGATGGATTAACCTCTGAATTTTACAAAACCTTCTTTGAAGAAATAGCACCTTTTTTACTTGAAACCTTTAAGGAGGCTATAAAGAAGGGAGAACTACCTGCCTCTCTGAAGCAAGGGGTTATTACTCTTATACCTAAACCACACAAGGATCTCCTAAGTATTGATAATTGGCGTCCAATCACACTCCTAAATAACGACTACAAAATTATAGCCTTAATCTTTGCAAAAAGGTTAAAGTCTTGCTTAAATGATCTGATTGATGAATGTCAATCAGGGTTTATGAAAGGGCGCCATATATCTAATAATCTGAGGCTGATATTAGACTTGGTTGAGTATCGTGATCTATTAGATGACTTCCCTGTTATCCTATTTCTGGATTTTCAGAAATTATTTGATACAGTAAGTCACAATTTTATCTTTGATTGTCTTAAGCATTTGAAATTTGGTCGTTTCTTTGTTGATGCTATTAGAACTCTGTATAATGGTGGCAATAGCTGTATCAAACTCTGTCATGGAACATCCTCAAGATTTAACATTTACTGTCCACTAGAACACACCTCCATCTCCATTAACTACATCACACCTGTCCAGACCCACTAGAACACACCCCCATCTCCATTAACTACATCACACCTGTCCACTAGAACACACCTCCATCTCCATTAACTACATCACACCTGTCCAGACCCACTAGAACACACCTCCATCTCCATTAACTACATAACACCTGTCCAGACCCACTAGAACACACCTCCATCTCCATTAACTACATCACACCTGCCCAGACCCACTAGAACACACCTCCATCTCCATTAACTACATCACACCTGTCCAGACCCACTAGAACACACCTCCATCTCCATTAACTACATCACACCTGCCCAGACTCACTAGAACACACCCCCATCTCCATTAACTACATCACACCTGTCCAGACCCACTAGAACACACCTCCATCTCCATTAACTACATCACACCTGTCCAGACCCACTAGAACACACCTCCATCTCCATTAACTACATCACACCTGCCCAGACCCACTAGAACACACCTCCATCTCCATTAACTACATCACACCTGTCCAGACCCACTAGAACACACCTCCATCTCCATTAACTACATCACACCTGTCCAGACCCACTAGAACACACCTCCATCTCCATTAACTACATCACACCTGTCCACTAGAACACACCTCCATCTCCATTAACTACATCACACCTGCCCAGACTCACTAGAACACACCCCCATCTCCAGCGCCCGCATCAGCACCATTTAATTTCTCTCACTTCCAACTTTTAGATAATAAAGCATTTTACCTTTCTTTTGAATTAACAACAGAGGATTGGTTGATTTCCAGGTTTTAATTAAGTATAATTTTTAAGATGATTGATGAGAAAAGTATCGTCCAACCATCGGATATCTCACTGTATCCCCATATGCCATGTCTTGAAATATACAGACAGACAGATTAAAAGTAATTTTACATTTATAATACTGTACTTCTGAGAGCCAACTTTCTAACTCCTCCCATAACTTTATGACGTCATAACATTCCCAGAAGGATTATTGAGTCATTGTTAGTTTTACACTGAAGACATGACTCTGCCGTTGTGCAGTAGAATTAGGGGATTTTGTCTCTTGTATAATAAGGGACTATCATCTGTCCCAACATCACAGGCCACAGACTTTGATAAAGACTTCCAAAAGTTTTTCCGCAGTTTAGGATCAACTGAGTTAAAAAAGGGGGGGTTTCTCCCTGTGCACCTGCGAATGTAAATCCATTGCTAATGCTCTTCCCATTGATAACCTGAATGACAATTATCTTGTGGGCGGTGGTCGTGATGACGGCCTATTCGATGTCCATTGGGATTCCCCCAAAAAAGAAGACGCTCTGGATTGATCACTGGAGTCAGATGTGAAGGAGGAGGTTGATCATCAGGAGTCAGATGTGAAGGAGGAGGTTGATCATCAGGAGTCAGATGTGAAGGAGGAGGTTGATCATCAGGAGTCAGATGTGAAGGAGGTTGTTGATCATCAGGAGTCAGATGTGAAGGAGGTTGTTGATAGCCACGTCAGTGAAAATAAAAAACTGAAATATCACATTTACATAAGTATTCTGACTCTTTACTCAGTACTTTGTTGTAGCACCTTGGGTGTTGGTGCTGACATCTTCAGGACAGTTATACCGGTTTACTTAACGGAGGAATAAACACACATGTTCATCATTGGTGTTTTAACCAGAACGGGGGAAAATGCACTTTATTTATTTTCGCACATGCGCAGTCATACATCTCTCATAGGGCATGACTGTACCAGTGTAAGAACACAACTCAACAACATATTAGTCCACATGCCAACATTGGGCAATGATTACAGCCTTCATTCTCCTTGGGTATGACGCTACAAGCTTGGCGCTCCTGTATTTGGGGAGTTTCTCCCATTCTTCTCTGCAGATCCTCTCAAGCTCTGTCAGATTGGATGGGGGAGCGTTGCTGCACAGCTATTTTGAGGTCTCTGCAGAGATGTTCAATCGGGTTCAAGTCTGGGCTCTGGTTGGGCCACTCAAAAACATTCAGAGATTTGTCCCGAACCACTCCCGCGTTGTCTTGTCTGTGTGTTTAGGGTTGTTATCGGGTTGGAAGGTGCACCTTTGCCCCAGTCTGAGGTACTGAGTGCTGTGGAGTAGGTTTTTTATCAAGGATCTCTTTGTTCTTTGCTCCATTAATCTTAGTCTCCTAGTCCCTGCCGCTGAAAAACATCCCCACAGCATGATGCTGCCACCACTCTACCATAAAGGCCTGCATAGATGGTGCTGCATAGATGGTTGTCCTTCTTTAAGGTTCTCCCATCTCCACAGATGAACTCTAGAGTTCTGTCAGAGTGACCATCGGTTTCTTGGTCACCTCCCTAACCAAGGCCACCCCCCCTTCCCCCCGAGATCTCAGTTTGGTCGGTTGGCTAGCTCTAGGAAGAGTCTTGGTGGTTGTAATGTAATATAACCATCACTATAATGTCTTAAAGTGATGGACTGTGCCATCCCCACGGCCTCCGCAATGGATCAGTCCACTCAGACAGGCCTCCACAATGGATCAGTCCACTCAGACAGGCCTCCGCAATGGATCAGAGCTGTTGCCGGTTCCATAGAGATGCTGTAGCATTGGGTGGACTTCCTTAACTCATGAGCTTCAGTTGGTTGCGGAGGGGCTGCACGCCTGGGGGCTGTCGGCCACTCGTTCTCTGGTTGGGACAAGAATGGTGGCCCCAAACTCCAGCGATGGGGTTGAGGCAGTTCCTTAACCTCTATGGGCTAGGTGCGACGCTTGCGTCCCACCCTAGTCAACAGCCAGTGGAATCCCGTGGCGCGATATTCAAATACCTTAGAAATGCTATTACTTCAATTTCTCAAACATATGACTATTTTACACCATTTTAAAGACAAGACTCTCGTTAATCTAACCACACTGTCCGATTTCAAAAAGGCTTTACAACGAAAGCAAAACATTAGATTATGTCAGCAGAGTACCCAGCCAGAAATAATCAGCCACCCATTTTTCAAGCTAGCATATAATGTCACAAAAACCAAAACCACAGCTAAATGCAGCACTAACCTTTGATGATCTTCATCAGATGACACTCCTAGGACATTATGTTATACAATACATGCATGTTTTGTTCAATCAAGTTCATATTTATATCAAAAACCAGCTTTTTACATTAGCATGTGACTAGCATGTGACTAGCATTCCCACCGAACACTTCCGGTGAATTTACTAAATTACTCACGATAAACGTTCACAAAAACATAACAATTATTTGAAGAATTATAGATACAGAACTCCTTTATGCAATCGCGGTGTCCGATTTTAAAATAGCTTTTCGGTGAAAGCACATTTTGCAATATTCTGAGTAGATAGCCCGGCCATCACAGGCTAGCTATTTTGACACCCACCAAGTTTGGTACTCACCAAACTCAGATTTACTATAAGAAAAATGTTATTACCTTTGCTGTTCTTCGTCAGAATGCACTCCCAGGACTTCTACTTCAATAACAAATATTGGTTTGGTTCCAAATAATCCATAGTTATATTCAAATAGCGGCGTTTTGTTCGTGCGTTCAAGACACTATCCGAAGGGTAACGAAGGGTGACGCGCCTGGCGCGTTTCGTGACAAAAAAATTCAAAATATTCCATTACCGTACTTCGAAGCATGTCAAACGCTGTTTAAAATTAATTTTTATGCGATTTTTCTCGTAAAATAGCGATAATATTCCGACCGGGAGTCGTTGTTTTCGTTCAAAGACTGAAAATGTAAACATGGAGTCGTCTCGTGCACGCTCGCCCCCTTCTCATTGTTCTCAGATCGACCACTTACCAAATGTGCTACTGTTTTTCAGCCATGGCCTGCAAAGTCATCATTCAACGTTCTGGCGCCTTCTGAGAGCCTATGGGAGCCGTAGAAAATGTCACGTTATGCCAGAGATCCCCTGTTTTGGATAGAGATGATCAAGAAGGCCAAGAAATGGTCAGAGAGGGCGCTTCCTGTTTGGAATCTTCTCAGGTTTTGGCCTGCCATTTGAGTTCTGTTATACTCACAGACACCATTCAAACAGTTTTAGAAACTTTGGAGTGTTTTATATCCAAAGCTAATAATTATATGCATATTCTAGTTTCTGGGCAGGAGTACGGTTTTTATCCGGCCGGGAAAATACTGCCCCCTATCCATAAAAAGTTAAGCTTGAATGGGCTAGTGACTGTGACAGCATGGAATTCAAAGGAGGAGATAGACAGAAGGGTCAGGGAAGAAAGAGAGAATGTCCACTTGGGAGAGATGAGGATTCCAGTGCCACCACCCCGCTGACCAGATGCTCTCGGTGTATGCGAGAACACGTGGTCAGACGAGGAGAGAGCAGTCGGAGTAGTAGTGTTTTCTGTGGTGATCCATGTTTCCGTCAGCGCCAAGAAGTCGAGGGACTGGAGGGTAGCATAGGCTGAGATGAACTCTGCCTTGTTGGCCGCAGACTGGCAGTTCCAGAGGCTGCCGGAGACGTGGAACTCCACGTGGGTTGTGCGCACTGGGACCACCAGGTTAGAGTGGCAGCGGCCATTTTACCCATCAAGGGAGCCTGAAAGCTCATGAATACACTCAGGAGAAAGAATACACTCAGGAGAAAAACCTTACCAATGTTCCCGGTGTGAAAAGAGTTTTACCCAGTTAGGGAGCTTGAAAAAGCATGAGAGAACACACACAGGAGAAAAGCCTTTCCAACATACACAGGAGGAGAAGACATACCACTGCTCTCATTGTGAAAAGACATTTTCCCAGTCAGAGGACCTGAAATCACATGAGAGAATAGAGAGGCTGTGCTCTGACTTATGTTTTTGATTAAGAAATTGTGTTTTTGTTCATTCTACATTAAATAATATTGTATGAATGAAATCATACTGAAAAATAGGTCTACATGTTTTTTCCAGCTCAAGACATGATCATGTCGAAAATCGGATTAAAAGAGTAAAAAAAAATGTTTTGATTATGAACTTAAGATTGATTGAATGCAAGTGTAAACCCCTAAATGTTGTTCACTATATAATTGGGATATTTCAAACATGTTAATTTTTAAATAGATTGATATTAGTATTTCTTCATTCAGATTGTCATTGTAAATGCGTATTGGTTCTCAATTGACATATCTGATTAAATAAATGTGAAATAAAGTAAATGCCATACTATTTTTTTTGGGAAGTCTATTTGGTTCTATGTTTGGACTATAAGAATATTTTGAAGATAAATACACAAGGCAGAGTACGAGAGAGACAGAGGACGAGAGGTCAGTACAGTACTAACAACCAATGGAAATAGTGTTTTTTCCTGTAATAGGGAGTTATTGATCAGTGGTTCAGCGACATGGGAGGATGTAGATGTACACTACCGTTCAACAGTTTGGGGTCACTTAGAAATAACCTTTTTTTTAAAAGAAAGCAATTTTTTGTCCATTAAAATAACATCAAAAAGATCAGAAATACAGTGTAGACATTGTTAATGTTGTAAATGACTATTGTAGCTGGAAACGGCTGATTATTAATGGAATATCTGCATAGGCGTACAGAGGCCCATTATCAGTGTCCATCACTCCTGTGTTCCAATGGCACGTTGTGTTAGTTAATCCAAGTTTATCATTTTAAAAGGCTAATTGATCATTAGAAAACCCTTTTGCAATTATGTTAGCACAGCTGAAAACTGTTGTCCTGATTAAAGAAGCAATAAAACTGGTCTGCTTTAGACTAGTTGAGTATCTGGAGCATCAATGTAACCTCTCAAATTCATAGACAGGTGTCGCGTCTTTTTTACCCAAAAGTAGTTTTTTTACCCGGAGACTGTAGTGCTACTTTCTCAAAATGAACATAAATGCTGTAGGAGGAGGGTTCTGGTGCTTTACCAGGAGACTGGGGCCGATCCCCATTTAGGAATGTATGCCTTGCTTACGCACACTCTGCATGTGTTGATACCTTGCTGAAAACCCTCACAATTGTTGGCCAACAGATTTTGTCATGGAGTTTTCATTCAATAGGGTTTAGAGTACATTTCATCTTAAGCCATTCTTTTAAATACGGTAATACCTTTAATTAGAATGTTGTACCTTTAAATACCTTTTAATTCTAATTTTGTTGACGGACTCAATAGAATACACGGAGTCAAAATCTAGGGATCAATTCAAGAAAGTCATCATTCGTCTCTGTTTCAGCACCAACTGGTAGATTTAAAAATACTCTGATCTTGTAGATTATTTAGGTACATTTTAGGGTTAGGAAAGTATGTATGAATCATAAAAAACAATAGTCCTATAAATCTACCCTAATTCTTACTAATCATCGAAGTTTGATGACAATGGCCCAATCCTACATTTACATAAGTGTTCAGACCCTTAACTTAGTACTTTGCTGAAACACCTTTGGCAGCGATTACAGCCTTGAGTCTTCTTGGGTATGACACTAGAAGCTTGGCACACCTGTATTTGGGTAGTTTCTTCCATTCTTCTCTGCAGATCCTCTCAAGCTCTGTCAGGTTGGATGGGGAGCATCACTGCACAACTATTTTCAGGTCTCTCCAGAGATGTTTGATCGGGTTCAAGTCCGGGCTCTGGCTGGACCACTCAAGGACAACAGTGCAATAATATGTAACAACTTCACAACAAATACACACATCTAAAGTAAAGGAATGGAATTAAGAATATATAAATATTTGGATGAGCAATGTCCGAGTGGCATAGACTATAATACAGTAGAATAGTATAAAATACAGTATATACATATGAGATGAGTAATACATAGACAGATACAGTAGAATAGTGTAGAATACAGTATATACATATGAGATGAGTAATACATAGACTAAGATACAGTAGAATAGGATACAGTATATACATATGAGATGAGTAATACATAGACAGATACAGTAGAATAGTATAGAATACAGTATATACATATGAGATGAGTAATACATAGACAGATACAGTAGAATAGAATACAGTATATACATATGAGATGAGTAATACATAGACTAAGATACAGTAGAATAGGATAGAACCTAGTCTGTTCATTATATACATCTACATGATGTATTGTTACACCATGTAGGAGCAGTATAGACCTAGTCTGTTCATTATATACATCTACATGATGTATTGTTACACCATGTAGGAGCAGTATAGACCTAGTCTGTTCATTATATACATCTACATGATGTATTGTTACACCATGTAGCAGCAGTATAGACCTAGTCTGTTCATTATATACATCTACATGATGTATTGTTACACCATGTAGGAGCAGTATGGACCTAGTCTGTTCATTATATACATTTACATGATGTAATGTTACACCATGTAGGAGCAATATAGACCTAATCTGTTCATTATATACATCTACATGATGTATTGTTACACCATGTAGCAGCAGTATGGAGGTAAGTGGGGGACAAAATTGTTGACACCCTTGATAAAGATGAGCAAAAACGACTATAAAATAAAGAAATCAAATACTGAGGTATATTGTATGTAAAAAATAAAGGGAAATTATATTATTTTATACTAATAGAATTGCTCAGAGAAAGAGATTTATTTTAACGTGTAATTCTCAAAAGGTAGGGGTCTGAATTATTACCACCCATGTTTTCAATACTCCAGCACTCTCCCCTTGGGAGGATAATGACACTGAAATGTTTTATGAGATTAGAGAACACATTGGGTGGGATATTAGACCATTCCTCCAGACAGAATCTCTCCAGGTCCTTGATTTCTTTTGTCTGCGCTTGTGGACACACTTATTGCCAAGTCTCAGCCTCCTAGCAGAGAGGTAACCAGGTTTTGGGCTAAAATATCCTGGCAGAGGGTAAAGTTTATTTATTTATTTTATACAGTCATTTTTTCTCGTCTTTATCAAGGGTATCAATAACTAGGTGCTTATTTTGATATCTAGTTATTTGACTGAGTTAGAAATACAGATGTGGAGTAGATGTAGTTTGTTTTAAATTCTCATAAAAAAATGAACTAATCAAACAAAACTTGTTGCTCTTTATACGTGTTGATATAATATTAATATTTAATGGAGAGGAAAAAAACGTTTCCCTAAACTGCTTTATAATATTATAATTCAATGAAGAATAAAAATAGTTTTCCCTCCTCAACTGCGTTTCCTCCCTCCAGACAGCAGATGGCGATATGTGTCTTTCAGGCGATGTTTCTAGTGTGACGTATAATCTAGTGGACGGAACGCTTCTTCAACAACTGCAACCACCTCGGTAGCTCGCTAGCCAACAAAGTCTGAACATTCAAGCTCTTTAGACAATTTCGTGGTTTATTTTCTACTATGATTTAAACATACTTATGTGTAAACAACTAGCTACCCCATTAAATATAATATTTACGTTGTAAGTCAGCTAGCTGGCTGGTTAAATTAGCACTAGTCTAGTCGCTAATGTTAACTAGCTATTATCCCCGACCATGAGTTCACTAAACTACTCTCCTTCTGTTAAAGAGGAGGTCTGCTGGACGGAGAAAGAAGCTCTGGGGCTGAACATTGTCGTGAAAGAGGAAGAGGAGGATGTCACATTACAAAGACAAGTAGAAGGTGAGGCTGTTACCGTGAAAGAAGAAGAGAAAGACGTTACAGTGAAAGACGAGGAAGACGCCTTCAGAGTGAAAGAGGAGGAGGAAGATGCAGTTTTTGGAGTGGAGGATGAAGTGAAAGAAGATGAAGACGTTTTTGGAATGAAGGATGAAGAGGGGGAGATTACTATCACATTAGAGGAGGACGAAGAAGAGAAGACTGGAGAACTGATTAACACCAGTAAATACAGTGAGTACTATCTTATAAAACAGGGACATTGATCTGATTAACACCAGTAAATACAGTGAGTACTATCTAATAAAACAGGGACATTGATCTGATTAACACCAGTAAATACAGTGAGTACTATCTAATAAAACAGGGACATTGATCTGATTAACACCAGTTAATACAGTGAGTACTATCTAATAAAACAGGGACATTGATCTGATTAACACCAGTAAATACAGTGAATACTATCTAATAAAACAGGGACATTGATCTGATTAACACCAGTAAATACAGTGAGTACTATCTTATAAAACAGGGACACAAACTCTGCAGTTGTTGAACTAATGTATGATTTTTAAAAGGGCATTCTACACTTGAATATGTTTTTGTACTGTATGAATTGTTCATGACGTCCTCCAGGGATTTTTAAACGTTTCCTGTTGAAAAGGGATATAAATACAGTAAAGTATAAACACACTAATGGGAAACAAATAAATGTTTTGAGCAAAATAGTGTTTTTTTAACAACTGCAAACTAGAAGGAGTGAGTGATGTCATAGTAAGGCCTTCAAGGAGTTGGCTTGATGGGAAGTCGTGAAGTCATCCAATAGGAGACTGATCTTCATGTGAATATTCATTATTCTTTTTAAAATCGTTCATGTTCTGTCAAGTTGGTTGTTGATCATTGCAAGAAAGCCATTTTCTCGTCTTGCCATAGACTTTCAAGACGATTTAAGTCCAAACTGTAACTAGGCCACTCAGGAACATTCAATGTCATCTTGGTAAGCTCCTCCAGTGTAGATTTGGCCTTGTGGTTTAGGTTATTGTCCTGTTAGGACAGTTTTTTGTATTCAGATCTCTGAAATGCACTCTAACTACGTAACATTTAGTGTCTCCTTATGTTACGCTGGGAAAACAGTTTTCATGGGCACAGAAATCCTAAATCATTTCAGAGTTTGCTAAATCCAATGGTTCTAACCAAGAGTCACCTTAACATCTCTGGGCTAGGTGGGTTACCTACGCAACAGCCAGTCTAATCCTGTGGCGCGATATTCAAATACCTTAGAAATCCTATTACTTCAATTTCTCAAACATATGACTATTTTACACCATTTTAAAGACAAGACTCTCGTTAATCTAACCACACTGTCCGATTTCATTGCACTGGTCGCCCCCGTCTTTATTTTCTTTCGTCTATTTACCTAAACGCAGATTCCCGGTCGTAATATTATCGCTTTTTTACGAGAAAAATGGCATAAAAATAGATTTTAAACAGCGGTTGACATGCTTCGAAGTACGGTAATGGAATATTTAGACATTTTTTGTCACGAAATGCGCCATGCTCGTAACCCTTATTTAAGTTTCGGATAGTGTCTTGAACGCACGAACAAAACGCCGCTGTTTGGATATAACCATGGATTATTTGGGACCAAACCAACATTTGTTATTGAAGTAGAAGTCCTGGGAGTGCATTCTGACGAAGACACCAAAGGTAATCAAACTTTTCTAATAGTAAATTGGAGTTTGGTGAAGGCTAAAGTGGGTGGGTGTCTAAATAGCTAGCCCGTGATGGCTGGGCTATGTACTTAGAATATTGCAAAATGTGCTTTCACCGAAAAGCTATTTTAAAATCGGACATATCAGAGTGCATAGAGGAGTTCTGTATCTATAATTCTTTAAATAATTGTTATGCTTTTTGTGAATGTTTATCGTGAGTAATTTAGTAAATTCACCGGGAGTTTGCGGGGGTATGCTAGTTCTGAACGTCACATGCTAATGTAAAAAGCTGGTTGTTGATATAAATATGAACTTGATTGAACAAAACATGCATGTATTGTACAACATAATGTCCTAGGGTTGTCATCTGATGAAGATCATCAAAGGTTAGTGCTGCATTTAGCTATCTTCTGGGTTTTTGTGACATTATATGCTAGCTTGAAGAATGGGTGTCTGATTATTTCTGGCTGGGTACTCTGCTGACATAATCTAATGTTTTGCTTTCGTTGTAAAGCCTTTTTGAAATCGGACAGTGTGGTTAGATTAACGAGAGTCTTGTCTTTAAAATGGTGTAAAATAGTCATATGTTTGAGAAATTGAAGTAATAGCATTTCTAAGGTATTTGAATATCGCGCCACGGGATTCCACTGGCTGTTGAGTAGGTGGGACGATTTCGTCCCACATACCCTAGAGAGGTTAAACACTTAGTGTACAAACCCTCATTGTCAGGCTTATGTTAAAGCTAGCCAAAGAGCATTTTACTGGTTGAAGTGTTTTTTTAAGTGTAAAGCAGTTGATTTGCGACAATAACACAAACATATTAAGCAGGAGATTCAAACGAGCCCTACAATTATAATCCAAAGTAATGTGAAATACACTCATATACAACCTGTAAATGGAGACTGTTTTTGCTATCAGCCTATGAGAACTCCCCAGAGTTTTCCCCCATGGTGGTGAATTAGTGAATAGACACAGAGCTTAATGTGAGTTTCCTTGAGTAGCACTCCTGATCTTGTCCTAATAGTGCGCTGTAATATTCAGAATACATTGTGAAAAACTAAAATCTTCGCTCACCATTTTTGCTCCAGGCAGATATACTACATCCATAACTAGTGGTTTCCTCATGACCAGATATACTACATCCATAACTAGTGGTTTCCTCATTACCAGATATACTACATCCATAACTAGTGGTTTCCTCATTACCAGATATACTACATCCATAACTAGTGGTTTCCTCATTACCAGATATACTAAATCCATAACTAGTGGTTTCCTCATTACCAGATATACTACATCCATAACTAGTGGTTTCCTCATTACCAGATATACTACATCCATAACTAGTGGTTTCCTCATTACCAGATATACTACATCCATAACTAGTGGTTTCCTCATTAGCAGGGAGGAGTTTCTACAACCAAATCGCCCTCGTGCCGCAATTTTAGCAAACACAGAAAGGGGCCAATATTGGAGTCCAAAAGTCATCTGCCACACTGCTTAGGATTTCAACAACTTTAACTTATTTCTAGCCTGCAATCATCGATGTTACTAATAATGTGAAAACAAGACAAAATATGACTATTGTTGGTCATTTTAAGACAATTGTCAAATAATTTTAACATTTATTAGACGTCAATTGTTGTACAACATCATGGCTACGCTGTTGGCATCCCCTTTTACAGTGGATTTCCGCTGTTGTGGGCCTTTAACCATCTGTCTGACTTTGTTGTTCCCACAGGAGAGATATGGGACTATCGTAGATCATCTGGGGAGCCTCAACAACCTCGTGATGCTGACAAGGCAGAGAAGAGTCTCTCCAGATCAGAACACCTCAAGAAACACCTGCAGAGACCCACAGGGAAGATAACTCACTGCTGCTCTGACTGTGGGAAGAGATTCACCTCATCAGGCATTAAAATTCATCAGAGAACACACACAGGAGAGAAATCTTACGGCTGTGATCAATGTGGGAAGAGTTTTGTTCAATATAGCCATCTGAAGAGACACCAGAGAACACACACAGGAGAGAAACCTTTTAGCTGTGATCAATGTGGGAAGAGTTTTTGTCATTCAACCAGCCTGATATCACACCAGAGAACACACACAGGAGAGAAACCATATAGCTGTGATCAATGTGGGAAGAGTTTTACTCAGCTAAGCAGCCTGATATCACACCAGAGAACACACACAGGCGAGAAACCTTATAGCTGTACTCAATGTGGGAAGAGTTTTACTCAGCTCGGCATCCTGATATCACACCAGAGAACACACACAGGAGAGAAACCGTATAGCTGTGATGAATGTGGGAAGAGTTTTACTGCATTTAGAAATCTGACTCTACACCAGAGAATACATACAGGAGAGAAACCTTTTAGCTGTACTCAATGTGGGAAGAGTTTTACTCAGCTAAGCAACCTGATATCACACCAGAGAACACACACAGGAGAGAAACCCTATAGCTGTGATCAATGTGGGAAGAGTTTTGTTCAATCTAGCCAGCTGAAGATACACCTGAGAACACACACAGGAGAGAGACCTTTTTGCTGTACTCAATGTGGGAAGAGTTATGTTCGATCTGGTGATCTGACAGTACACCAGAAAACACACACAGGAGAGAAACCTTATAGCTGTGTTCAATGTGGGAAGAAGTTTGTTACATCTAGCCTTCTGACAGTACACCAGAGAATACACACAGAATAGAAATCGTATAGCTCTAATCGATGTGGGAAGAGTTTTACTCAGTCAAACAGCCTGGTACAACACCAGAGAACACGCACAGGAGAGAAACCTCTTAGCTGTGACCAGAGAGAGAATCATATAAAAGATCTCAGATCAAATATCAGAAAATACATGAAGGAGTTGTTTCATGATATCAATGAATTAATGTCAAAATGTAGAATGTTTTAACATTGTAGTTGGAGTATTTTAAAAATGTCACAATGTAGAAGCCAAAATGTTTGCCTCTTTATCAATTGATTTCAAAATGATATGGATATTAGCATCAGGGGGAAAACCCAGGCTCTGAATTGAAAGTTGTGTTGAGTTGTGTTACACTTAATAACACGTTGGCTATTTATGAGATTTAACAAAAAGAGCTGTGTTACACCATGTTGGTGACCCACTTGAATCAAAATGTATCTGGCTGTTTTCTACAAGTTGTCCTCTAACCAGGGATGTACACATTATTCCCAGATTCCGTGTGGTTTTTGAGCTGTTAGTTTTAATAGGATGTGCAACCTCATCTCCCTCCTGTCACACAAATGATTTTAGCGATGAGTGATGACAAATAAGTGTTGCGTTCCTTTGTTTAGGGACCCCTACATTTAAAGAGTTGTGTAATATATAATAAATATATCTCCCATTTCCATGTGTTTTTTAGTTGTGTTAGTTTCAACATCACGTACAACCGGATTTCCCCCCTTATCGATATCAGTGATTTATTGCTACTTGTCAAAACAACAGCGTTTTTGGTGCTTGTGCAGTTTTATAAGGTGCTTGTTTAAAAATATCCAAGTAATATGATTATTGTGGCAGATGTTTGTGTATATAGCACATTTTATGTTTTCAATATATCACAAACTGTTTTTGCATATTGGTTATTGATTTGGACACGTTAAAACTGTGTTTGACATTGGGGATATCCCACCTAGCAACATGTCATTGAAAATAAGACAATCAAATATTTCATATTTACATGTAACATTTGGTAATGAAAATTATTCATGCAACCAACTGACAATTTTTGGGTAGAATAATATTGACATTGCTGCCCTGATTTGAGAATATCAAGAGTCATTCTCAGATGTGCCAACCCAAATGTACTAGAGCATGACATTGGGGACTGGGCCCCGATCCAACAACATGCCTATCTAGTGAACCCTGAAAAGAGAGAGAAGCTCTGCAGTGAGGTGGAAAGTTACTACGGATATTGCAGGAGTTTCCTCTTGAAATCAGACATGTCTGTGGTGAGGACAACTTGGTTTCTGATTGTCTCAAGGGTGGGCAGTCAAAAAGTTTTGTGTTTTCCTTTTTTGGACGACTTGGTTCCTGATTGGGGTGATGAGAGTTTTAGAAGCTAGTGAGTTTAAAAAAAAATAAGGTTGTAGAAAAATATATATTTAGAAATATATGTATATTATTATTTAGAAATATGTTTTTTCCTGTTTTTAATTGTTGACAGTCAGTAGACACCATGTTTATATTGTAGGAGGTGAAGCATTGTAGTTGATTATAATGTCAAATCGAAGCTTTCTGTTGGTGGTGAGCAAACTTGTCCAACAAAAATTCTCTTACGGTGTTACTGTCTTTGTTTTTTCCATTTATGTTTTGAGTTTGGACGTTAGCCCGTCTAGCTCGTTAGCACGTATAGCCCGTCTAGCTCGTTAGCCCGTTAGCACGTCTAGCCCGTTAGCCCGTCTAGCCCGTTAGCCCGTCTAGCTCGTTAGCCCGTCTAGCTCGTTAGCACGTCTAGCCCGTTAGCACGTCTAGCTCGTTAGCACGTCTAGCTCGTTAGCCCGTCTAGCTCGTTTGCACGTCTAGCTCGTTAGCACGTCTAGCTCGTTAGCACGTCTAGCTCGTTAGCCCGTCTAACAATATTGATTTAAATAATTCATTGTTTATTTAGTGGCACCACAAATGTGAATTAATATTTACAAAACAATTTACCAAACAAAACACATTACCAAATTGCAACATTTCTGCAGACATGTCAGACCATAATAAATAATACATTTACTTTGTATAGTGATTTTCATGACAGTTACAAAATAAGGATGTACAATAAAAACATTAAAAATGAATCACAGGTCAACTAACAACATTGTAGACTTGATGCTAAATACAGATGTTTCAGCTTTAGTGTGTATATCGTATCCACTTAGTTATGTTAGGAAGTTCTCCATCTTTATGACCGGCCCTGGTAACTTCACCCCAACTCCTCTGATCCCCAGAACTCAGTCACTTAACAACATAAGTGTTTTTCTGACATTTTGGGGAAATTTAAGAAAAAATAAAAATCCAGCCGTAGCAGAGCCCCAAGTCCCATGGTGACGTCCTCTAGGGTGTGGATGTTCTCCCCATCAAAGTTAAATAGTTAGTTAGTTAACGAATACAGTATGAGGTGAGACGGTGAACTGATGTTGAACTGGGCAGTCAGCTGCTGCTGCTCCAATACAGTATGAGGTGAGACGGTGAACTGATGTTGAACCGGGCAGTCAGCTGCTGCTGCTCCAATACAGTATGAGGTGAGACGGTGAACTGATGTTGAACCGGGCAGTCAGCTGCTGCTGCTCCAATACAGTATGAGGTGAGACGGTGAACTGATGTTGAACCGGGCAGTCAGCTGCTGCTGCTCCAATACAGTATGAGGTGAGACGGTGAACTGATGTTGAACCGGGCAGTCAGCTGCTGCTGCTCCAATACAGTATGAGGTGAGACGGTGAACTGATGTTGAACCGGGCAGTCAGCTGCTGCTGCTCCAATACAGTATGAGGTGAGACGGTGAACTGATGTTGAACTGGGCAGTCAGCTGCTGCTGCTCCAAAACAGTATGAGGTGAGACGTTGAATCATAATGATTAAGTTAATTAAAATGAATTAGTGAAACTGTTAAAAAAGTGTATATGTCATATTAAATATATTACTCTATTATCATATAGAAACGTCATGGAATATTGTACATCATATTAAATATATTACTGTATTGTTATCATATAGAAACATCATGGAATATTGTACATCATATTAAATATATTACTGTATTGTTATCATATAGAAACATCATGAAACATAAAAAAAAACACAACAAACAGAAGATTAACAACTGAAAGACTAAGGAAATGCCATTGATTAAAATATTAATTGGATGCAACAACCAACCCAAAATAAAGGCTTGTTTTTTAGGAGGGGCTCTGAAAGACACTACGGGGGTGTCCACTGAAAGTTGACTAGTAACAACAACTGGGACCTAAAAGACACCCACCATGAGACCCACTAAATCTGCCCAAGAAGAGGCAAACAAAAGAAAAACCCACACCAAACTTAAAGACAGGAAGCAAACCAAAAAGGTGGAGCAACTAAAGGTGTTGACTCTCCACATGTATGAAGACAACTGGAGCACTGGGCCAGACACTCTTAAATAGAACCTGGACCAGCTCAGGTGAAACACCTTCCCTATATACACAATATACACAAACATCTCCCACAATAATCATATTACTTGAATTTATTTAAACAAGCACCTTATAAATTGCACAAGCACTAATAAATCATTGATATCAATTAGGGGGGGGGGGGGGGGGGGGGGGGGGGGGGGGGGGGGAAATCAGGTTGAAACTAACACAACTAAACAAAACACATGGAAATGGGAGATATATTTTACCTCGCTGGTTAGAGGACAACCTGCAGAAGACAGTCAGCTACATTTTGGAATGATGCATTTAAATGTAGGGGTCGGTAAACAAAGGAATGCAACACATTTGTCATAACT
This sequence comes from Salmo trutta, assembly GCF_901001165.1. Classification (NCBI taxonomy): domain Eukaryota; kingdom Metazoa; phylum Chordata; class Actinopteri; order Salmoniformes; family Salmonidae; genus Salmo; species Salmo trutta. Next base: position 10,251,351 of record NW_021822911.1, on the reverse strand, counting down.
CATCGATATCATGTTGAAATCAATTGTGCGAGAGGAGGGAGATGAGGTTGCACGTCCTCTTAAAACTAACAGCTCAAAAATCACATGGAATCTGGGAATAATGTGTACATCCCTGGTTAGAGGACAATTTGTAGAAAACAGCCAGATACATTTTGATTCAAGTGGGTCAACAACGTGGTAAGTGTAACACAGCTCTTTTTTTGTTAGTCACTTTTAGTTAAATCTCATAAATAGTACTCTTTCAATTCAGAGCCTGGATTTTCCCCCTGAGGCTAATATCCATATCATGTTGAAATCAATAGAACAGGGTCAAACGCTTAGTTAAAACATTCTACATTGTGAAATACCTTAAAATACACCTACTACAATGTTAAAACATTGTGACATTATTTCATAGATATCATGAAACAACTCCTTCATGTATTTTCTGATGTTTGATCAGAGATCTTTTATCAGAGTATCTCTTGTCACACTGATCACAGCTATAAGGTTTCTCTCCTGTGTGTGTCCTCTGGTGTATAGTAAGATTGCTAGATGCAATAAAACTCTTCCCGCATTGATCACAGCTATAAGGTTTCTCTCCTGTGTGTATTCTCTTGTGTAGAGTCAGAGAGCAAGATCGAGAAAAACTCTTCCCACATTGAACACAGTTATAAGGTTTCTCTCCTGTGTGTGTTCTCTGGTGTGTTATCAGGTTGGTTGAATGAGTAAAACTCTTCCCACATTGAGTACAGCTATAAGGTCTCTCTCCTGTGTGGATTCTCTGATGAATTTTAATGCCTGCTGAGGAGGTGAATCTCTTCCCACAGTCAGAGCAGCAGTGAGTTCTCTTCCCTGTGGGTCTCTGCTGGTGTTTCTTGAGGAGTTCTGATCTGGAGAGACTCTTCTCTGTCCTGTCAGCATCATGAGGTTGTTGAGGCTCCCCAGAGGACCCATGGTAGTTAGTTCTCTCTCCTGTGTGAACAAACAACAAAGTCAGACAGATGATTAAAAGCCCACGACAGCGGAAATCCACTGTAAAAGTGACGTCTGTAATGAATGTTAAAATTATTGAACAATTGTCTTAAAATGAGCAAGAATAGTCATTTTGTCTTTTCACATTAGTAGTAACATAGATGATTGTAGGCTAGAAATAAGATATTCATGTGGTAGGTTTAAGCAGTGTGCCAGACGACTTTTGGTCTCCAAAATAGGCCCCTTTCTGTGTTTGCTACAATTGCGGCACGAGGGCAATTTGATTGCAGAAACTCCTCCCTGCTAATGAGGAAACCGATAGTTATGGATGTACTATATCTGCCTGGAGCAAAAATGGTGAGCAAAGATTTTAGTTTTTCACATTGTATTCTGAATGTGAATGGGGGAAACCTCAGGGGAGTAACCTCCATTTCCAGGTTGCTTATGCATTGCACACTACTTTGGATTATAATTGTAAGGATATTTGAATGTCCTGTTTAATATAATGTTTGCTAAAGCATTAAGAATTGTGTGTAATTATTGAAGAACCGCGTTAATGACCGTATCCATTTGGGTGTTATCAATAAAGTTAAGATTTTATTTATTTATTTAACCAGGTAGGCCAGTTGAGAACAAGTTCTCATTTACAACTGCAACCTGGCCAAGATAAAGCAAAGCAGTGCGACAAAAAAACAACAGAGTTACACATGGAGTTAAACAAACGTACAGTCAATAACACAATAGATAAATCTATATACAGTGTGTGCAAATGTAGCAAGGAGGTAAGGCAATAAATAGGCCATAGTAGCGAAGTAATTACAATTTAACAAATGAAACCTGGAGTGATAGATGTGCAAGTAGAAATACTGGTGTGCAAAAGAGCAAAAAAGTAAATAAAAACATGGGGATGAGGTAGGCAGTTGGATGGGCTATTTACAGATGGGCTGTGTACAGCTGCAGCGATCGGTAAGCTGCTCAGATAGCTGATGCTTAAAGTTAGTGAGGGAGATATGTCTCCAACTTCAGCGATTTTTGCAATTCGTTCCAGTCATTGGCAGCAGAGAACTGGAAGGAAAGGCGGCCAAAGTAGGTGTTGGCTTTGGGGATGACCAGTGAGATATGCAAGCTATGGGTGGGTGTTGCTATGGTGACCAGTGAGCTGAGTGACGGCGGCCCTGCAAAGACAAACCCACTGGCTCCAGATGACCTGGAGCCAGTGGGTTTGGCGACGAATATGTAGCGAGGGCCAGCCGACGAGAGCATACAGGTCGCAGTGGTGGGTAGTATATGGGGCTTTGGTGACAAAACGGATGGCACTGTGATAGCCCGCATCCAGTTTGCTGAGTAGAGTGTTGGAGGCTATTTTGAAAATTACATCGCCAAAGTCAAGGATCGGTAGGATAGTCAGTTTTACGAGGGTATGTTTGGCAGCGTGAGTGAAGGAGGCTTTGTTGCGAAATAGGAAGCCGGTTCTAGATTTAATTTTGGATTGGAAATGCTTAATATTAGTCTGGAAGGAGAGTTTACAGTCTAGCCAGACACCTAGGTATTTATAGGTGTCCACATATTCTAAGTTAAAACCGTCCAGAGTAGTGATGCTGGACGGGCGGGTGCGGGCAGCGACAGGTTGAAGAGCATACATTTAGTTTTACTAGCATTTAAGAGCAGTTGGAGGCCACAGATTGAGTGTTGTATGGCATTGAAGCTCGTTTGGAGGTTTGTTAACACAGTGTCCAAAGAAGGGCCAGATGTATACAGAATGGTGTCGTCTGCGTAGAGGTGGATCAAGGAATCACCCGCAGCAAGAGCAACATCGTTGAACAGAGAAAAGAGTCGTTCCGAGAATTGAACCCTGTGGTAGCTCCATAGAGACTGCCAGAGGTCCGGACAACAGGCCCTCCGATTTGACACACTGAACACTGTCTGAGAAGTAGTTGGTGAACCAGGCGAGTCAGTCATTTGAGAAACCAAGGCTATTTGAGTCTGCCGATAAGAATAGGGTGATTGCCAGAGTTGAAAGCCTTGGCCAGGTTGATGAAGACGGCTGCACAGTACTGTCTTTTATCGATGGCGTTTATGATACAGTGAGGGAAAAAAGTATTTGATCCCCTTCTGATTTTGTACGTTTGCCCACTGACAAAGAAAATATCAGTCTATAATTTTAATGGTAGGTTTATTTGAACAGTGAGATAGAATAAAAACAAAAAAATCCTGAAAAACACGTCAAAAATGTTATAAATTGATTTGCATTTTAATAAGGGAAATAAGTATTTGACCCCCTCTCAATCAGAAAGATTTCTGGCTCCCAGATGTCTTTTATACAGGTAACGAGCTGAGATTAGGAGCACAATCTTAAAACCTGTTGGGGCTAGGGGGCAGTATTGAGAATTTTGAAAAAAATCTGCCCATTTTTAACTGCCTCCTACACCAACTCAGAAGTTAGGATATGCACTTTATTAACAGATTTGGATAGAAAACACTCTGAATTTTCTAAAACTGTTTGAATGGTGTCTGTAAGTATAACAGAACTCATATGGCAGTCAAAACCCTGAGACAAATTCTGACAGGAAGTGGATACCTGATGTGTTGAATTACTTTTAAGCCTATGCCATTGAAACACACAGGGACTTATTAATCATTGAGCACTTCCTACGCCATCCACTAGATGTCACCAGTCTTTGCAAAGTGGTTTGAGTCTTCTACTGTGAAAACTGACCGAACAAGAGACTTGGAACGTTGGTCATAAGCGGATGGCCAATACTACTCTGGCGCGCGAGTGCATGTTTGGGTACTCTCGTTCCAATACGTTTTAAGGGGTGGGCTTGCGTCCCACCTAGCCCATAGAGGTTAAAGGGAGTGCTCCTAATCTCCGCTTGTTACCTGTATAAAAGACACCTGTCCACAGAAGCAATCAATCAATCAATCAGATTCCAAACTCTCCACCATGGCCAAGACCAAAGAGCTCTCCAATGATGTCAGGGACAAGATTGTAGACAAGGCTGGAATGGGCTACAAGACTATCGCCAAGCAGCTTGGTGAGATGGTGACAACAGTTGGTGCGATTATTCGCAAATGGAAGTAACACAAAATAACTGTCAATTTCACTCGGCCTGGGGCTCCATGCAAGATCTCACCTCGTGGAGTTGCAATGATCATGAGAACGGTGAGGAATCAGCCCAGAACTACACGGGAGGATCTTGTCAATGATCTCAAGGCAGCTGGGACCATAGTCACCAAGAAAACAATTGGTAACACACTACGCCGTGAAGGACTGAAATCCTGCAGTGCCCGCAAGGTCCCCCTGCTCAAGAAAGCACATATACATGCCCATCTGAAGTTTGCCAATGAACATCTGAATGATTCAGAGGACAACTGGGTGAAAATGTTGTGGTCAGATGAGACCAAAATGGAGCTCTTTGGCATCAACTCAACTCGCCGTGTTTGGAGGAGGAGGAATGCTGCCTATGACTCCAAGAACACCATCTCCACATTCAAACATGGAGGTGGAAACATTATGCTTTGGGGGTGTTTTTCTGCTAAGGGGACAGGACAACTTCACTGCATCAAAGGGACGATGGACGGGGCCATGTACCGTCAAATCTTGGGTGAGAACCTCCTTCCCTCAGCCAGGGCATTGAAAATGGGTTGTGGATGGGTATTCCAGCATGACAATGACCCAAAACACACGGCCAAGGCAACAAAGGAGTGGCTCAAGAAGAAGCACATTAAGTTCCTGGAGTGGCCTAGCCAGTCTCCAGACCTTAATCCCATAGAAAATCTGTGGAGGGAGCTGAAGGTTCGAGTTGCCAAACGTCAGCCTCGAAACCTTAATGACTTGGAGAAGATCTGCAAAGAGGAGTGGGACAAAATCCCTCCTGAGATGTGTGCAAACCTGGTGGCCAACTACAAGAAACGTCTGACCTCTGTGATTGCCAACAAGGGTTTTGCCACCAAGTACTAAGTCATGTTTTGCAGAGGGGTCAAATACTTATTTCCCGCATTAAAATGCAAATCCTTGTACTACATTTTTGACATGCTTTCTTTCTGGATTTTTTGGTTGTTATTCAAAACAAACATACCATTACAATTATAGAATGATCACTTCTTTGTCAGTGGGCAAACGTACAAAATCAGCTGGGGATCAAATACTTTTTTCACTCACTGTACGTTTAGTGCCTTGAACGTGGCTGAGCTGCACCCGTGACCAGCTCGGAAACTGGATTGCACAGCGGAGGAGGTACGGTGGGATTCAAAATGGTCAGTGATCTGTTTGTTAACTTGACTTTCGAAGACTTTAGAAAGGCAGGGATATAGGTCTGTAACAGTTTGGGTCTAGAGTGTCACCCCCTTTGAAGAGAGGGATGACCGCGGAAGCGTTCCAATCTTTAGGAATCTCGGACGATACGAAAGAGAAGTTGAACAGACTAGTAATAGGGGTTTCCACAATGGCGGTGGATAATTTTAGAAAGAGAGGGTCCAGATTGTCAAGCTCAGCTGATTTGTACGGGTCCAGGTTTTGCAACTCTTTCAGAACATCAGCTATCTGGATTTGGGTGAAGGAGAAGCTGGGGAGGCTTTGGGAAGTAGCTGCGGGGGGTGGGGAGCTGTTAGTGCAGTATGCCACAGGATGTTTTTGTGCTGGTTGAGGGCAGTCAGGTCTGGAGTGAACCAATGACTATATCTGTTCTTAGTTCTACATTTTTTGAAAGGGGCATGCTTATTTAAGGTGGTGAGGAAATTATAATTAAAGAATAACCAGGCATCCTCTACTGACGGGATGAGGTCAATATCCTTCCAGGAGACTCGGGCCAGGTCGATTAGAAATGCCTGCTTGCAGAAGTGTTTTAGGGAACGTTTGACCTTGATGAGGGGTGATCGTTTGACCGCGGACCGATAACGGATGCAGGCAATGAGGCAGTGATCGCTGAGATCATGATTGAAAACAGCAGAGGTGTATTTGGAGGGCAAGTTGGTCAGGATAATATCAGCGAGGGTGCCCATGTTTACGGATTTAGGGTTGTACCTGGTGGGTTCCTTGATAATTTGTGTGAGATTGAGGGCATCTAGCTTGGATTGTTGGACGGCTGGGGTGTTAAGGATATCCCAGTTTAGGTCACCTAACAGAATAAACTCTGAAGATAGATGGGGGGCAATCAATTCACATATGGTGTCCAGGGCACAGCTGGGAGCTGAGGGGGGTCTATAACAGGCGGCAACAGTGAGAGACATTTCTGGAGAGATTCATTCAGACACGGCAAAGACATCAAGGTTTGCGGAGTGTGCTAAAGCAGTGAGTAAAACAAACTTAGGGAGGAGGCTTCTGATGTTAACATGCATAAAACCAAGGCTTTTACGGTTACAGAAGTCAACAAATGAGAGCGCCTGGGGACACACAGGGCCTGGGTTAACCTCTACATCACCCGAGGAACAGAGGAGTAGGATGAGGGTACGGCTAAAGGCTATCAGAATTGGTCATCTAGTGCGTTGTGAACAGAGAATAAAAGGAGCAGATTTCTGGGCGTGGTAGGATAGATTCAAGGCATAATGTACAGACAGGGGTATGGCAGGGTGCGGTACAGTGGAGGTAAACCTAGGCATTGAGTGACGATAAGAGAGGTTGCATCTCTGGAGGCACCACTTATGCTAGGTGAAGTGTCAGGGAAATTGCAAGATTATTTTATAATGCTTGTATTGCATTATAATTGTTGTTTTATTCGACAGAATAGAGTATTCTGTAAACTATTGTGTGTGTGTTCTACTGAGGATGGGCCTCTATGAGATAACACTGACAGAGGAGATTTACGATGTCTTTGGGTGATAAAACCTAAAGAGCATTCCAGAGAACATTGGTTAATGGTTCTATTCTATACCGTACCAGGAAGAGACGGTTCCAGTTTGGAGTAGGAGGAACAGACACTGGTCTATACAATGAAAACTGTTGACACAGCAGATGCTGTCTGCTATGTATTATAGATATCTTTCATACAAATCTTAACCTTGTGACCATTCAATGTATCTGTTGTTCGTCATGTAGGTTGAAAGGGGTGTATCTTGGCTATAAAAGATCTTTGTACTTTTGTTTTGCCACTCTCAACGGATCATTAGAAAATGGTGAATCGTTGATAAGTCATTGCTACTGCAAAGCTCTTATTATTAAAGATATAGTTTAAGTATAACTCTGACTTGTGTGAAGTTTGTCTCTCCTCATTTGATAGTAAAGAAATGAACCACCACAGAGGTCACTGCATGTGGGAGGTGGGACAAAAGAGTTCTCTGAGGCATGTTGAGTGGGACGAGGGGCTCCGCAGTAAAATAAAACAATGATAACTACCCTAAACAACAGTATACAAGGCATATTGACATTAGAGAGACATAAAGCGAGGCAAAAAGCAATCGCAAGTGTTGATTGGCAGAGCTAGCTAAGACAACAACGGGTAAGACCACAGTTAATCAGCTAAGACAAAAACAACAGGTAAAATGGCGATGAATGGGCAGAGAGGGTCAGTTAACTACACACGGGGCCTGAGTTCGAGGCTGGGGCTGACGGATCAACAAAATAAACAAAATGGAGTACCGTGATTAAAACAGTCCAGCAGGCATCAGCTATATAGCCAAGTGATCATAGGGTCCAGTGAACAGGAATATATGAAACAGGGAAGCCGTTAGGTAGTCATTACTACGCTAGCCGGGAGATGCACTTGGCTCGAGGCTAACTGGTGCTAGCTTCGGGACAAGGGCATCACCGACGTCTGGCAAAGGCCGGGTGAGGGCACATTGGACGGAATTACGTCGGCAGACCAGTCGTGATGGATCGGCGGGGCTCCGTGTCGACAAAGGGTCCAGGCCAATTGGCAAAAGAGGTATTGTAGCTGGAGTCATTTTGTTTGCTAGCCGGGAGATGCGCCTGGCTCGAGGCTAACTGGTGCTAGCTTCGGGACAAGGGAATTAGCCACTATAGCCAATCCGGTGCAAAGATCCAGAGCTTACGGCAGGAATCCGGTGATGTAGTGGCTATTAGTCGTCTTAGTGAAGAGTCTGGGAGGCATCAGCTGTGTAGCCGAGTGATCATAGGGTCCCCTGAGCAGGCCGGGAGATGGGGCTGGGCCACTCGGTGGCAGCTAGCTAGCTGCGATTATCTGGTGTAATGGTCCAGAGCTAACAGCAGGAATACGGTGATGTAGTGGAGAAAAACAGTCCGATATGCTCAGAGTTGATATCGCGCTGTGCAGACTGGCAGGTATTATCCAGGCTAAAAGCGGTTGGTGTCTGAGCTAAAAAGGTAAAGACCTCTAGCAGTGGCTAACAATGACTAAATAGCTAGTAGCTCATTAGCTGGTTAGCTTCTGATGGCTAGGTTCTGATGGAGGTTCTAGCTATAAGGCCTAAATAGCTAGTAGCTCATTAGCTGGTTAGCTTCTGATGGCTAGGTTCTGATGGAGGTTCTAGCTATAAGGCCTAAATAGCTAGTAGCTCATTAGCTGGTTAGCTTCTGATGGCTAGGTTCTGATGGAGGTTCTAGCTATAAGGTCTAAAAAATAGCAGATCCGCATCACATTGGGGGAGGCAGGTTGCCGGAAGGTATATTTAATTTAAAAATGGAAAAAGAGATTGAAATATATTGCAATATATTTCACAAAAAAAAACATAACATTTACAACAAACACGTCATACTGCTACACCATCTTGGATTAGAAGATGACTCAGTTAAAAAACATATGACAAGAGTAACAGATGTCCATCCACATAGCAATCCTGTGATCTCCTCCCGTCCACCCAGCACATTCCACAGCCACTCTGTCTTTCTACAGATCTCACTCCTTTATATACTCTGTGTCTTATCTATCATGTCTTTAATATCTCAATGTTCAAAGTTGAGCCCGAATCCAACAATAGTCATAAAGTTACTCCCTTTCATTTGGTCAACTTCGGTACAACATACTATGGGGAAATACAATCATTCCCCAACTGACCCAAACGGATACTAAATGAAACGGCCCCTGGCAGACCACCCAGACCTGACCCCGCAAGATGCGTCAGTTGTCAATTTATTCATTGTCTTTTGTTTGAAACACTCCTGTCAATGTTGAGTAAGGACACACACCTTATTACCCATATAGAAGTAGGACTAGTCTACCTGGTTACCCATATAGAAGTAGGACTAGTCTACCTGGTTACACATATAGAAGTAGGACTAGTCTACCTGGTTACCCATATAGAAGTAGGACTAGTCTACCTGGTTACCCATATAGAAGTAGGCCTAGTCTACCTGGTTACACATATAGAAGTAGGACTAGTCTACCTGGTTATACATATAGAAGTAGGACTAGTCTACCTGGCCTGTGTGCAAATGTAGGCCTATAAATGTGCCCATTTGGGGATGTCTGATAGTATTTCTGATTGTCTTAATGCACCACCACTAATGAGCTGTGGAGCTTCTCAATTTATTTTTTTCTTCACCTCAAACAGCAAGTAAACAAAGTCTACTCAAAATCAATTGCGTACGACAATAGTTCCTCAAAGTATTTTCGTAAAATATTTCCACTCGGCATGAAAGGGAAAAATGTAATGCTCTGATCCAGTGGAAATGTCAAAATACCTGATTACTTCTTATCCTTTGCACAAATAGCCGACAGCTGTGTCTGTCCCGAACTCACTTGAGCGGGAAACTCTGATCTGATTTATAGGTGATTTCTAGGATATTTATTTTTATCAGGATATTTTCTACCTGCAGGCTGCAATGTTTTTATTTGTTGGCTTTATGTAGGCTATTTTTACATAGTTGGCAATAATAGTTACTTGTAAATTTGTATAACTTTCATTTAGATAGAATATAGGTTAATCAGACAATGATTTTGAGATACTATATTATAAATTAAATGAAACTCTTCCACAAAAATGTGCATATGAAAATCATAACTGGCACACAGATCGTTAGAAATGGTTAAGATACATTGGCACTGCAACTGGAAAAAGTTTGATGACCGCTGGTGTAGTCTATTACTGAAAACGTCAGGAGCAAAACGGCAGTCGGTTAGAGTTTTTTCTTCTTCTGGTCAGGTTATATTGATGACTGGCTCCCTCAAGTAACTTGTGTGTCTTAATTATTGAATCAAAAAAGTTACGTACATATAGTTGATTTTATTAAAACACATGGGGCGATTGGTAGAAAGAACAGATGACTCTTGGTTGACCAAGATTTATTTTAGTTGGGGACAGCACTAGAACATGATTTTGGGGCTCCCGAGTGGCGCAGCGGTCTAAGACACTGCATGCTTGAGGCGCCCTGGTTCAAATCCAGGCTGTATCACAACCGGCCGTGATTGGGAGTCCCTATAGGGCGGCGCACAATTGGCCCAGCGTTGTCCGGGGTAGGCAGTCATTGTAAATAAGAATTTGTTCTTAAAACTGACTTGCCTAGTTAAAAAAAGGTTACATTTAAATAAATAAAAAAGTGTTTTATGACAAATCGTTTTTTACAAATCCGTCAAGGCACCAACTTTGAGAAGGGTTTAAAACGAAGGTTTCAAACCAATTCATGAATGTAATTGAATCTAGGTATGTCTTGCCTTTAATGTAATGGCATGAAAAAAAAAATTGGCTGAATATTATACAATGACTTATCAACAGCTCTAACAATGTGCCTCCACAGGAAATCTACACTGGCAGTTATAGAATATACTATATATCCTAGAAATCTAGTTAAACTATCATTATGACATCATGGATGAATTCTAGAATATACTATATAGCCTAGAAACCTGGTTAAACTAATCATTATGACATCATGGATGAATTCTAGAATACACTATCTAGCCTAGAAACATGGTTAAACTATCATTATGACATCATGGATGAATTCTAGAATATACTATATATGCTAGAAACCTGGTTAAACTATCATTATGACATCATGGATGAATTCTAGAATATACTATATAGCCTAGAAACCTGGTTAAACTATCATTATGACATCATGGATGGCCAGTCTTTGTATTCATAGTGCAGTGAATTCAGGGGGTTGCCCTGAGCTGAACTCAAATCTGGGTCCAGTGACTGTCAAGCCAACACCTTATAACTGTTACACCAAGATGTCTGAACTTCTTGACGAGGTCGCTAGGTGTTGAGTTACGGTTTCTACAATAGCTTTCTCTATGAATTTAATGTAATGGCATGAAAAGTCATTGTGTAATATTCAGCCAATTTTTATCAACAGCTCTAATAACGTGATTAATGGTTAATTCCTGATTAATGGCCCGGAAACCTTCACTGGCAGTTATAGAATATACTAATATATATATATATATATATATATATATATATATATATATATATATATATATATATATATATACATACATACATACATATATATATATATATATCCCCCCGCCTAGAAACCTGGTTAAACAATCATTATGACATTATGGATGAATTCTAGAATATACTATATATCCTAGAAACCTGGTTAAACTATCATTATGACATCATGGATGAATTCTAGAATACACTATATAGCCCAGAAACCTGGTTAAACTATCATTATGACATCATAGATGAATTCTAGAATATACTATATAGCCTAGAAACCTGGTTAAACTATCATTATGACATCATGGATGAATTCTAGAATATACTATATAGCCTAGAAACCTGGTTAAACTATCATTATGACATCATAGATGAATTCTAGAATATACTATATAGCCTAGAAACCTGGTTAAACCATCATTATGACATCATGGATGAATTCTAGAATATACTATATATCCTAGAAACCTGGTTAAACTATCATTATGACATCATGGATGAATTCTAGAATATACTATATAGCCTAGAAACCTGGTTAAACTATCATTATGACATCATGGATGGCCAGTCCTTGTATTCATAGTGTAGTGAATTCAAGGGGTTGGACTCAAACCTGAGCTGGACTCAAACCTGGGTCCAGCAACTGTCAAGCCAACACCTTATAACAGTTACGCCAAGTCTCTGGGCAGCCATTTTGTTGCTGTTTAAAAAAATAAAAATAAATCAACCAATCTGCAGTTAAAACACTGTTTTGGTAATAAGATGATGGATGGGTCTGGAGAAATGTAACTGGTCTCTAATTCATAGATAGACCTTTGGATGCAAGGACCGACCATCCATGATATCAACATTATAGTTATAACCATGTTGAGGCTATACAGTGTTGATTTACATTGTTTCTAAACATTGGAGTAAAAAAAAGCTTATTTGGGGTTCTGATGGGGTACAACAGTTGAACTAAGCTCATGTGTTATATTCTTCAACAATCAATGGTTATAAATAAATAATTTAAAAGTCACAATATGAATGTAGCAATTGCAGATTTCCCCTTTAACACCACACATCAGTTCAACTGCAGAGTTTGTGCCTCTGTTTTTAAGACAGTACTTACTAGTGTTAATCAGGGAACGGTTTCTCAAAACCATCTTACGGCAAAGTTCACCGTTAGAACCATTGGACGCCTTAAGATGCATTTGGAAAACCGGACCCAGATATCCAGTTACCTCCTCTTCTTCCTTTTTCGATGTGACAGTCATCTCCCCCTCCTCCTCTTTCACTCCAAAAACAGCATCCTCCTCTTCTTTTACTGTAACATCCTCCTCCTCTTTCACTCTGAACGCGTCTTCCTCTTGTTTAACTGAAACGTCTTTCTCTTCTTCTTTCACTGTAACCTCCTCTACTTGTTTTTGTATTGTAACATCCTCCTCCTCGTCTTTGACGAGACCCTCTTTCTCCGTCCAGCAGACCTCTTCTTTAGCAGGAGGACAGTAGCTTAGTGAACTCATGTTCGGAGATGTTAGCTAGCTAGGCTAATGCTAACTTAACCAGCCCACTAGCTGAATAATAACAACAACACCGTAAATATGAAATTAAATCTGATAACTAACTAGACGACAGTAGTGGGTTTAAAACACAGTGGCTAATATACACTAACGCGTCTAAAGAGCTTTATCGGTTCGGCTATTTTGTCTAGCAAACTACCGAGGTGGCTGAATAACTGTTGCTACTGTTGAAAGAAGAGTTCCGTCCACTAGATTATACGTCACACCAACAGCATTACATTAAATTCACAGACCGCCATCTGCTGACTGGAGTGGGTAACGCAGTTGAGTAAAATGTTTATTTTATTGTCAGACAAAAAGTTAAAGGGTAGGAATAAGGGACATCGCTGGTAGTAAAATGTTCATTAGCCCCCCCTAAATAAATCAATATCAGTCAATATATTTTTTCTGTGATTTTTTTTTTTTCATCAACCGTTCCATCGCATCTTAAACTTCTTACAGGGCAGCACTAGGACCAGGGGAGGCTGCTGCTGTACTAGTGACTGTTAGACTTTCTTCAGCAAAGATGGCGGACAGAAACACTAGGAGAGAGGGGTACCTCTACACAGAACTGAACTGGATCAAAGATGGAGGACAGAAATACTAGGAGAGAGGGGTACCCCTACACAGAACTGATCTGGATCAAAGATGGAGGACAGAAATACTAGGAGAGAGGGGTACCTCTACACAGAACTGAACTGGATCAAAGATGGAGGACAGAAATACTAGGAGAGAGGGGTACCCCTACACAGAACTGATCTGGATCAAAGATGGAGGACAGAAATACTAGGAGAGAGGGGTACCCCTACACAGAACTGAACTGGATCAAAGATGGAGGACAGAAATACTAGGAGAGAGGGGTACCCCTACACAGAACTGATCTGGATCAAAGATGGTGGACAGAAATACTAGGAGAGAGGGGTACCCCTACACAGAACTGAACTGGGTCAAAGATGGTGGACAGAAATACTAGGAGAGAGGGGTACCCCTACACAGAACTGAACTGGATCAAAGATGGCGGACAGAAATACTAGGATGGAAGCAAATGTAAGGGATTATAACTTCATAACGAATCATGCAGAAACATGTACAGTTGACAGGAATGTTAGTTAATGTAGAGACAAACGATTATGCTTTTTTTTATCGTAAAGTTAATTTACGAAAATCGCGATTTAGCATTAACGAGCTAGCTGACTAGCTAACATTAACGAGCTAGCTGACTAACTAACATTATCCAGCTAGCTGAGTAGCTAACATTAGCCAGCTAACTGACTAGCTAACTTTAGCCAGCTAGCCGACTAGCTAACATTAACCAGCTAGCTGACTAGCTAACATTAACCAGCTAGCTGACTAGCTAACAATAGCCAGCTAGCTGACTAGCTAACATTAGCCAGCTAACTGACTAGCTAACTTTAGCCAGCTAGCCGACTAGCTAACATTAGCCAGCTAGCTGACTAGCTAACAGTAACCAGCTAGCTGGCTAGCTTTATGGGTGTTGTGACATGAGTATGAAATTGTAATTCTGAAACAACCAGCAAACCAGGCTGTCGTTTTGTGAAACAGTGAATGTATAGAATCTAGTTAGCTGAAGAATTTACTGTAAATTGAATGTACAATTGTGTAAGCTTGCCTTGCTGATATATTGCCAGTCCTAATCATAAATATCAAATATTATATTCATTTATTTTCTGAATTTGAATCCTGTGAGTGATTTTTATGTATTATTATTTTTGTATAATTTATAAATGATGACTATACTGTATGTACATTTACTCATGTTTCGTTCTTGTTGTTGTTCTTAGTATTTAATGCTACTTCATATTTCTACTCCACTAAAAACTCCACAATGTTTAGGCCTACCTACGTGTCAACATTAGTTTCTAGTTACTTTGCAGTTGGCTCTTTCAATCCAGAGAAAAAAACTATAGTCTATCATAATAACTAAATATGTTACCTTGATGATATCAACAGGCTAACCAGCATTTTAAAGTCATAATTACCTCACCTTTACCAGCTGTAACATTAAAGTGGTAAACACATCAATGCATCACTAATTCTTATCCAATAACCTAATAAATATGGTTCTGAAATCTACCATCCTGTATTGTAAGTGATTTTACTTTTAGCACTTTATGTTTTGTGTTTTATTAATCCATTTTTTGGCCAAGACAGCAGCATAAAACCCAAAAAAAAAAGTTTTAGACAAGACACAAAGGAAAAAAGAATGAAAAAGTAATATAGTAATCAGTAAAATGTGTGAATAGTCCTTAAAACACTGCACTCCCCAATAGCCAAGTGTAGTCTGACCGAAGCACTGCATCCTCAGCCGCTCGTTCAGCTCCACCGCTTTGACCACGTTGCTCCCGTTGTCGGTTGTTATAACAACCGGATGCTTTTCTCGGGAGTTTCCCAGCTTGCGTCCTGCAAGGCCTCAGCTATATGCTCACCGGTGTGATCCTGGGGGGGAAATAACTTGTTTTGGAGACGACACGACGCTGTTTTCATCATCATCTCAGGCTCACATGTCCTGCTCGACCACATATCGCTGGTCAACGCAAAATGGGTCCCGTTAGCGAGCCGGTCAGCAAGGCTCTGCCTGACTTCAGTGGACATTTGTGGCAGTGCTTCCTGTGCAAAGTAGTTGGGAAGCTCATATCTCGGGTCCATAGTTTTCAGTAGCTTTTTGAATCCGACTTGTTCCACAGTTGCAACAGGGACCATATCTTTAGCAATGTGATAGGACACCGCTTTAGTTATAGTACACCACTTGCCAATTTTCTTTTCATTAGGCACCACACTGCGGGAAAATGAAGTTTGCAGTGAGCTTTGTTTCGGGGCTGGAGCTTTTTCGGGTTGTCGACGGCTTGCGGCTGGGGCTTCTGCAGCGCGCAGTTTCACACACTCTTCGTATTGCAGTTTGTGCCACTGTTTTAGGTGGTAAAAAAGATTTGTAGTGCTGGAACTTTTTTTATGGCACTGCCTACATATAACGTGATTTTGTTGCTCATCTGATACTTTGAATCCGAACCATCTCCAAATGACTGAGCCAATGCTTTTTCTTTTACTAACCAATTCCTCGTCAAAACGCTCCGCAGACGCTGTTGCTTCCTCCATGTTTGTTGAAGTGTCTGTTCCTGCCCCTCCGCACTCTGTGCATGAAAGAGGAGGCGCCGGGAGCAGCGCAGAGAGCTCCGGGTCTGCAGCTTGCTTGGAGCAAGGATCAAAGCGCAAATTTCAACTATATCGATATATGCGAAATGGTCTAATTTCATGTCACATTTAAAATATATATCGGTATATTTTTTATATCGATATATCGCCCAGCCCTATTAGACTCTGAAACCAGGTTAATGGTGTGTATTAGACTCTGAAACCAGGTTAATGACATATGGTGTGTATTAGACTCTGAAACCAGGTTAATGGTGTGTATTAGACTCTGAAACCAGGTTAATTGTGTGTATTAGACTCTGAAACCAGGTTAATGGTGTGTATTAGACTCTGAAACCAGGTTAATGACAGATGGTGTGTATTAGACTCTGAAACCAGGTTAATGGTAGATGGTGTGTATTAGACTCTGAAACCAGGTTAATGACAGATGGTGTGTATTAGACTCTGAAACCAGGTTAATAACAGATGGTGTGTATTAGACTCTGAAACCAGGTTAATAACAGATGGTGTGTATTAGACTCTGAAACCAGGTTAATAACAGATGGTGTGTATTAGACTCTGAAAGCAGGTTAATGGTAGATGGTGTGTATTAGATTCTGAAACCAGGTTAATGACAGGTGGTGTGTATTAGACTCTGAAACCAGGTTAATGGTGTGTATTAGACTCTGAAACCAGGTTAATGACAGATGGTGTGTATTAGACTCTGAAACCAGGTTAATGGTGTGTATTAGACTCTGAAACCAGGTTAATGGTGTGTATTAGACTCTGAAACCAGGTTAATGGTGTGTATTAGACTCTGAAACCAGGTTAATGGTGTGTATTAAACTCTGAAACCAGGTTAATGACAGATGGTGTGTATTAGACTCTGAAACCAGGTTAATGGTGTGTATTAGACTCTGAAACCAGGTTAATGGTGTGTATTAGACTCTGAAACCAGGTTAATAACAGATGGTGTGTATAAGACTCTAAAACCAGGTTAATAACAGATGGTGTGTATTAGACTCTGAAACCAGGTTAATGACAGATGGTGTGTATTAGACTCTGAAACCAGGTTAATGGTGTGTATTAGACTCTGTAACCAGGTTAATGGTAGATGGTGTGTATTAGACTCTGAAACCAGGTTAATGACAGATGGTGTGTATTAGACTCTGAAACCAGGATAATGACAGATGGTGTGTATTAGACTCTGAAACCAGGTTAATAACAGATGGTGTGTATTAGACTCTGAAACCAGGTTAATAACAGATGGTGTGTATTAGACTCTGAAACCAGGTTAATGACAGATGGTGTGTATTAGACTCTGAAACCAGGTTAATGACAGATGGTGTGTATTAGACTCTGAAACCAGGTTAATGACAGATGGTGTGTATTAGACTCTGAAACCAGGTTAATGACAGATGGTGTGTATTAGACGCTGAAACCAGGTTAATGACAGATGGTGTGTATTAGACTCTGAAACCAGGTTTATGGTGTGTATTAGACTCTGAAACCAGGTTAATGGTGTGTATTAGACTCTGAAACCAGGTTATTGACAGATGGTGTGTATTAGACTCTGAAACCAGGTTAATGACAGATGGTGTGTATTCGACGCTGAGACCAGGTTAATGACAGATGGTGTGTATTAGACTCTGAAACCAGGTTTATGGTGTGTATTAGACTCTGAAACCACGTTAATGGTGTGTATTAGACTCTGTAACCAGGTTAATGACAGGTGGTGTGTATTAGACTCTGAAACCAGGTTTATGGTGTGTATTAGACTCTGAAACCAGGTTAATGGTGTGTATTAGACTCTGAAACCAGGTTAATAACAGATGGTGTGTATTAGACTCTGAAACCAGGTTAATGGTGTGTATTAGACTCTGAAACCAGGTTAATGACAGATGGTGTGTATTAGACTCTGAAACCAGGTTAATGGTGTGTATTAGACTCTGAAACCAGGTTAATGGCAGATGTTTTGTGCCAAACACTAAAGCATGATATTCTAATAAATCTACCCCCTATTCCCTACGTAGAACACTACTTTAGACCTGGTCAGAAGCACCGTAGTGCACTACTTAGGGAATAGGGAACCATTTGGAACAGAGACCAGTAATTCCCCTGAACATCTTTCTCTTCCTCATCTGGTTTCTTGAACAGCCCTTCACTCCTCCCCTCTTCCTCTTCCTCCCTTTTCATTCTGTTCTATCAGCCCCATCACTAGCTCCCCTCCACACAATCCATTTACAAGTTAAAGACACACCTCGGAATAAATAACAAAGGAAAACTATTACTAGATGAAGTTTAGTGTTGTATTTTTTTATTTCCCATCACCATAAATCATATTTAATCACTGAACAGTAGCAGACCTAACTTCATCTGTTCCTGACTCTGGATAGTGGATTAAAAAGACCATCAATCTCCAATGATATTAAAGTACTATTCTGAACATTACTGATATACTGAGTGGCAAGTCCAGATATCTGCTGGTTTTATTGTTTGGTCAATAGCACCTCCTGCTGGACAGGTTTAATGTTGCTGGACTGAGCAGTATGGGAGGATGAAAGATGACACATTTAGGGACGGTTTCCTGGACATCTACATTGAACACGATTTTTAGTCCAGGACTAGGATTAATCTGTGTCTGGGAAACCAGTTCATATAGTTTAGTAGAAAGTAAGGGATACCAGCTTGTAGTGGGCTGACTAGTCCTGAATTGTCCTTTTGTTCCTGGACCATTTTCCATGCAGCTCCAGGTGACAGAGAACACATCAATTAGGGCCGAGCTGATCAATGATACTGAGGAGAATTACATAGAGACAGAGAACCAACTGAGAAAACATATCAATGGTTCTGAATGACAACCAATATACATCAACGCCAGACATCATGATTCATGGAAATGGACATTGTATTTTATCAAACATGAAAACCTTAAATCTCTTCAAATTCAAATCAGTCAGAAAATAAGGATTGTACATAAAACAGAGCAGAATAAATCATCACATCTGGGGACCATCACCACCAGCATGACTAGTATCTATGTGGACCCTACTACAGTTTAACCAGCTCAGCTATAGACTACACCAGCATGACTAGTATCTATGTGGACCCTACTACAGTTTAACCAGCTCAGCTATAGACTACACCAGCATGACTAGTATCTATGTGGACCCTACTACAGTTTAACCAGCTCAGCTATAGACTACACCAGCATGACTAGTATCTATGTGGACCCTACTACAGTTTAACCAGCTCAGCTATAGACTACACCAGCATGACTAGTATCTATGTGGACCCTACTACAGTTTAACCAGCTCAGCTATAGACTACACCAGCATGACTAGTATCTATGTGGACCCTACTACAGTTTAACCAGCTCAGCTATAGACTACACCAGCATGACTAGTATCTATGTGGACCCTACTACAGTTTAACCAGCTCAGCTATAGACTACACCAGCGTGACTAGTATCTATGTGGACCCTACTACAGTTTAACCAGCTCAGCTATAGACTACACCAGCATGACTAGTATCTATGTGGAACCTACTACAGTTTAACCAGCTCAGCTATAAACTACACCAGCGTGACTAGTATCTATGTGGACCCTACTACAGTTTAACCAGCTCAGCTATAGACTACACCAGCGTGACTAGTATCTATGTGGACCCTACTACAGTTTAACCAGCTCAGCTATAGGCTACACCAGCATGACTAGTATCTATGTGGACCCTACTACAGTTTAACCAGCTCAGCTATAGACTACACCAGCATGACTAGTATCTATGTGGACCCTACTACAGTTTAACCAGCTCAGCTATAGACTACACCAGCGTGACTAGTATCTATGTGGACCCTACTACAGTTTAACCAGCTCAGCTATAGACTACACCAGCATGACTAGTATCTATGTGGACCCTACTACAGTTTAACCAGCTCAGCTATAGACTACACCAGCATGACTAGTATCTATGTGGACCCTACTACAGTTTAACCAGCTCAGCTATAGACTACACCAGCGTGACTAGTATCTATGTGGACCCTACTACAGTTTAACCAGCTCAGCTATAGACTACACCAGCGTGACTAGTATCTATGTGGACCCTACTACAGTTTAACCAGCTCAGCTATAGACTACACCAGCATGACTAGTATCTATGTGGACCCTACTACAGTTTAACCAGCTCAGCTATAGACTACCCCAGCATGACTAGTATCTATGTGGACCCTACTACAGTTTAACCAGCTCAGCTATAGACTACACCAGCATGACTAGTATCTATGTGGACCCTACTACAGTTTAACCAGCTCAGCTATAGACTACACCAGCATGACTAGTATCTATGTGGACCCTACTACAGTTTAACCAGCTCAGCTATAGACTACACCAGCATGACTAGTATCTATGTGGACCCTACTACAGTTTAACCAGCTCAGCTATAGACTACACCAGCATGACTAGTATCTATGTGGACCCTACTACAGTTTAACCAGCTCAGCTATAGACTACACCAGCATGACTAGTATCTATGTAGACCCTACTACAGTTTAACCAGCTCAGCTATAGACTACACCAGCATGACTAGTATCTATGTGGACCCTACTACAGTTTAACCAGCTCAGCTATAGACTACACCTGCATGACTAGTATCTATGTGGACCCTACTACAGTTTAACCAGCTCAGCTATAGACTACACCAGCATGACTAGTATCTATGTGGACCCTACTACAGTTTAACCAGCTCAGCTATAGACTACACCAGCCTGACTAGTATCTATGTGGACCCTACTACAGTTCAACCAGCTCAGCAGTACCATAGAGACTAAAGTAAGTAAAACTAAACCCAGGATAGAGGGGCTGAGTGAAGGTGGTCTGGACTCTGTGGAAGAGGGTCATTGTGTCAGAGACCCTGTAGAAGGACAGAGTACCTGCCTTGTGATCCAGGTACACTCCTACTCTGGAGGACTGAGGGCCTGATACTTTAGTCTTAACATTATTGTGTATGAAATAATAACCACCTCTAGAGCACAATAAACTCAAGGACTTGTTATTGTATCCAAATATATTACCTGTCTCTGTTCTGCTGATGTCTTTATATGAGACTGCTGTATCAACATAACCAGTCCACTCCACCTCCCAGTAACAGCGTCCAGACAGACCCTCTCTACACAGAACCTGGACTATGTTGGTGAATCTGTCTGGATGACCAGGATATGGTTGAACTTGGCGTGTACAGGTCACCTTTCTGTTCCCTTCAGACAGAGAGAGGAGTGTGTGTGCTGTGTTTGGGTCCAGTGTGAGCTGACAGGAATCTGGGAGAAGAGCAGAGACCAATGAGGGGAGTCAGAACAATAAGTTAAGTCAGATACTGTATCTACCCTGTCTTTGATTAGAGCACAGCAGAGATCAAATCAGAGAAATATGAGGAGTCAGATAGATACAGTCTTTGATTAGATCTACTATTGCTATATATTTCTAGAGGGATTGTTAGGAGTGTCAGTAAAAAGAGACTGTTAGTTACTTCACAATAAAGAGACTCACATTGTAACAACTGTTCTCTGGTCTTGGGCTCTGGAGGCAGAACAACATCCACTATATTCACTACAGACACACAAACACATTGACAGAGAGAGGGAATGTTATCATCATACCATATTCCACATGTATATGACTAGTAGGGAACTTTCAATGGTCTAAAGTTGATGTTCTGATTGTTTTCAACACACCTGTAGTGGAGATCTTGGTCCATTCTCTTTTAAGGAAGTCTTCTAGTTTCTCTCTCAGTTCAGACACAGTCTTACTCACATCTCCAAAGTACTGAAGAGGACGGACAACGATGCTGGGTAAGTCTGAAGATACACTGATACTGGAGAGAGACTGATAACTCTGGAGAGAGAGAGAGACAGAGAGGGAGAGGGAGAGAGGGACAGAGAGAGAGACAGAGAGAGAGACAAAGAGAGAGGGAGAGAGACAGAGAGAGAGAGAGGGAGAGAGAGAGAGGGACAGAGGGACACAGAGAGAGGGACACCGAGACCCAGAGAGAGGGGGACACGCACAGAGGGACACAGAGAGAGAGAGACACAGAGAGAGAGAGACAGAGAGAGAGAGAGACAGAGAGAGAGAGGGACAGAGAGAGAGACAGAGGAACAGACAGAGGGACAGAGAGAGAGACACCGAGAGAGGGGGACACAGAGACCCAGAGAGAGGGACACCGAGAGAGACAGAGAGAGGGACAAAGGGACACAGAAAGAGGGACACAGAGAGACCCAGAGAGAGGGACACAGAGAGAGGGGGGGACACAGACAGAGGGACAGGGGGACACAGACAGAGGGACAGAGGGACACAGAGAGAAGGGACACAGAGAGAGAGGGACACAGAGAGACAGAGGGACACAGAGAGACAGAGGGACAGAGAGGGACAGAGAGAGAGAGGGGGACAGAGAGGGACAGAGAGAGAGAGGGGGACAGAGAGAGAGAGGGGGACACAGAGAGAGAGGGGGACACAGAGAGAGGGACAGAGGGACAGAGAGAGAGAGAGGAGGGACAGAGAGAGAGAGGAGGGACAGAGAGAGAGAGAGGAGGGACAGAGAGAGAGAGAGGAGGGACAGAGAGAGAGAGAGAGAGGAGGGACAGAGAGAGAGAGAGGGGGACAGAGAGAGAGAGAGCAGGGACGGAGAGAGAGAGAGAGAGAGAGAGGAGGGACAGAGAGAGAGGGGGACAGAGAGAGAGAGGAGGGACAGAGAGAGAGAGAGAGGAGGGACAGAGAGAGAGAGAGAGGAGGGACAGAGAGAGGGAGGGAGAAAGGGACAGAGAGAGAGAGGGAGAGAGGGACAGAGAGAGAGAGAGAGGGACAGAGAGAGAGAGAGGGACAGACAGGACAACATAATGATTGAGATGAATAGTTTCACATGAAGTTAATTTCATATCACATGTAACAAGACGGTTTAGTTACCTGGAGGAAATGGATGTGATCCTCTGTGTGTGAGAGCTGCTCCAGCTCAGTGCTTCTCTTCCTCAGCTCAGCTATCTCCTGCTTCAGTTGCTCCAGGACTCCTTCAGCTTCACTCACTTGAGCCTTCTCTTGGGCTCTGATCAGCTCCTTCACCTCAGAGCTCCTTCTCTCAATGGAGCGGATCAGCTCAGTAAAGATCTGATCACTGTCCTTCACTGCTGCCTGTGCAGAGCGCTGTTGAGAGAGAGAGAGACAGAGACAGAGAGAGAGAGAGAGAGAGAGAGAGCGAGAGCAAGAGCGAGAGCGAGAGAGAGCGAGAGAGAGAGCGAGAGAGAGGGACAGAGAGAGAGGGACAGAGAGAGAGAGAGAGAGAGAGAGAGAGAGAGAGAGAGAGAGAGAGAGAGAGAGAGAGAGGGACAGAGAGAGAGGGACAGAGAGAGAGAGAGAGAGAGAGAGAAAGAGAGAGAGAGAGAGAGAGAGAGAGAGAGAGAGAGAGAGAGAGACTTGTCATCCTCATTACACTAACATTGTAAAGTAAAAACACATTGCGTGTAAAATTGTAACATCCTGTAGCACAAACTCCAAAAAGTTCTGGGACATTGTAAAGTCCATGGAGAATAAGAGCATCTTCTCCCAGCTGCCCACTGCACTGAGGATAGGAAACAGTGTTACCACTGATAAATCCACGATAATGGAGAATTACAATAAGCATTTCTCTACGGCTGGCCATGCTTTCCTCCTGGCTACCCCAACCCCGGCCAACAGCTCTGCACCCCCCACATCAACTCACCCAAACCTCCCCAGCTTCTCCTTCACCCAAATCCAGATAGCTGATGTTCTGAAAGAGCAAAACCTGGACCCCTACAAATCAGCTGGGCTAGACAACCTGGACCCCTACTAATCAGCTGGACTAGACAACCTGGACCCCTACAAATCAGCTGGGCTAGACAACCTGGACCCCTACAAATCAGCTGGACTAGACAACCTGGACCCCTACAAATCAGCTGGACTAGACAACCTGGACCCCTACAAATCAGCTGGACTATACAACCTGGACCCCTACAAATCACCTGGGCTAGACAACCTGGACCCCTACAAATCACCTGGACTAGACAACCTGGACCCCTACAAATCAGCTGGACTAGACAACCTGGACCCCTACAAATCACCTGGACTAGACAACCTGGACCCCTACAAATCAGCTGGACTAGACAACCTGGACCCCTACAAATCAGCTGGACTAGACAACCTGGACCCCTACAAATCAGCTGGACTAGACAACCTGGACCCCTACAAATCAGCTGGGCTAGACAACCTGGACCCCTACAAATCAGCTGGGCTAGACAACCTGGACCCCTACAAATCAGCTGGACTAGACAACCTGGACCCCTACAAATCAGCTGGACTAGACAACCTGGACCCCTACAAATCAGCTGGACTAGACAATCTGGACCCCTACAAATCAGCTGGACTAGACAACCTGGACCCCTACAAATCAGCTGGACTAGACAACCTGGACCCCTACAAATCAGCTGGACTATACAACCTGGACCCCTACAAATCACCTGGACTAGACAACCTGGACCCCTACAAATCAGCTGGACTAGACAACCTGGACCCCTACAAATCACCTGGACTAGACAACCTGGACCCCTACAAATCAGCTGGACTAGACAACCTGGACCCCTACAAATCAGCTGGACTAGACAACCTGGACCCCTACAAATCAGCTGGACTAGACAACCTGGACCCCTACAAATCAGCTGGGCTAGACAACCTGGACCCCTACAAATCAGCTGGGCTAGACAACCTGGACCCCTACAAATCAGCTGGACTAGACAACCTGGACCCCTACAAATCAGCTGGACTAGACAACCTGGACCCCTACAAATCAGCTGGACTAGACAACCTGGACCCCTACAAATCAGCTGGACTAGACAACCTGGACCCCTACAAATCAGCTGGACTAGACAACCTGGACCCCTACAAATCAGCTGGACTAGACAACCTGGACCCCTACAAATCAGCTGGGCTAGACAACCTGGACCCCTACAAATCAGCTGGGCTAGACAACCTGGACCCCTACAAATCAGCTGGGCTTGACAACCTGGACCCCTACAAATCAGCTGGACTAGAAAATCTGGACCCCTACAAATCAGCTGGACTAGAAAATCTGGACCCTCTCTTTCTAAACATATCCCCACCACTGTTCAACCTCTCTTTCGCATCGTCTGAGATCTCCAAACATTGGAAAGCTGCCGCGGTCATCCCCCTCTTCAAAGGGGGAGACACTCTAGACCCAAACTGCTACAGACCTATATCCATCCTGCCCTGCCTTTCTTAGGTCTTCAAAAGCAAAGTTAAGAAACAGATTACCGACCATTTCCAATCCCACCGTACCTTCTCCGCTATGCAATCTAGTTTCAGAGCTGGTCACGCAGTGTTGTATGGCATTGGAAATGGTTGATAATCTGTTTGTGTGTTCTAGGCTACCCTACCCTAGAATTAGGGTTCAGGATAAAATAGGTTATACGTAGGGTTAGAGTTTCTGTACAGCACTTTGTGACATCTGCTGATGTAAAAAGGACTTTATAAATACATTTGATTGATTGTTAGGTTTCAGGGTATTTAAAGAGATAAACTGTATGGCTTTATATCTCTCTTGCTCCTCCCTGTGGTCTTCTGTGGGAACTACATACCTCATTCACCACACTTGATAGGCTCATAATCTGAGGTAGCAACTGAGTCAGAGCTACAAATCAATGATCTCCACCTATCCATTAGGTTTACAACTCAGTGAACCTGCGCAGCATTCTCTCTATTTGATGTCTACGAACCAACAGATTACAACGATTATCATATTACCCAGCAGCCATTTAGAAACAAATAAAAAAAGGTTATTTCTTTTTTTTCTTCTTCTGACTGTTTAAATCGGCCACATCTTGAAAAAGAGAACAGGGACATGCGATTTGTTGAGAATTTACACCTTTTTATATATAAAAAAATATATATACAGTTAACCATGACCAGAACATGTTTAACGTTTGAAGGCTTTGCGCCAACCATCCCTGTAAGCCACTACAATATATAACCAGGTGAACAGTGAGCTTCCTCACCAAGTAGCTGTAACCTAGTTAATAATAAGTTACCTGAGGTAAACCTACAAGGATAGTTAATAATAAGTTACCTGAGGTAAACCTACAAGGATAGTTAATAATAAGTTACCTGAGGTAAACCTACAAGGTTAGTTAATAATAAGTTTACCTGAGGTAAACCTACAAGGTTAGTTAATAATAAGTTACCTGAGGTAAACCTACAAGGATAGTTAATAATAAGTTACCTGAGGTAACCTACAAGGATAGTTTAATAATAAGTTACCTGAGGTAAACCTACAAGGATAGTTAATAATAAGTTACCTGAGGTAACCTACAAGGATAGTTTAATAATAAGTTACCTGAGTAAACCTACAAGGTTAGTTATAATAAGTTACCTGAGGTAAACCTACAAGGATAGTTAATAATAAGTTACCTGAGGTAAACCTACAGGTTAGTTAAATAAGGTCCTGAGGTAAACCTACAAGGATAGTTAATAATAAGTTACCTGAGGTAAACCTACAAGGATAGTTTAATAATAAGTTACTGAGGTAAACCTACAAGGATAGTTAATAATAGTTACCTGAGGTAACCTACAAGTGATATTAATAATAAGTTACCTGAGGTAAACCTACAAGGATAGTTAATAATAAGTTACCTGAGGGTAAACCTACAAGGGATAGTTAATAAGTTACCTGAGGTAAACCTACAAGGATAGTTAATAATAAGTTACCTGAGGTAAACCTACAAGGTTATAGTTAATAATAAGTTACCTGAGGTAAACCTACAAGGTTAGTTAATAATAAGTTACCTGAGGTAAACCTACAAGGTTAGTTAATAATAAGTTACCTGAGGTAAACCTACAAGGATAGTTAATAATAAGTTACCTGAGGTAAACCTACAAGGATAGTTAATAATAAGTTACCTGAGGTAAACCTACAAGGATAGTTAATAATAAGTTACCTGAGGTAAACCTACAAGGATAGTTAATAATAAGTTACCTGAGGTAAACCTACAAGGATTAGTTAATAATAAGTTACCTGAGGTAAACCTACAAGGATTAGTTAATAATAAGTTACCTGAGGTAAACCTACAAGGATAGTTAATAATAAGTTACCTGAGGTAAACCTACAAGGATAGTTAATAATAAGTTACCTGAGGTAAACCTACAAGGATAGTTAATAATAAGTTACCTGAGGTAAACCTACAAGGATAGTTAATAATCAGTTACCTGAGGTAAACCTACAAGGATAGTTAATAATAAGTTACCTGAGGTAAAACCTACAAGGTTAGTTAATAATAAGTTACCTGAGGTAAACCTACAAGGATAGTTAATAATAAGTTACCTGAGGTAAACTACAAGGATAGTTAATAATAAGTTACCTGAGGTAACCTACAAGGATAGTTAATAATAAGTACCTGAGGTAAACCTACAAGGTTAGTAATAATAAGTACTACCAGGATAGTTAATAATAAGTTACCTGAGGTAAACCTACAAGGTTAGTTAATAATAAGTTACCTGAGGTAAACCTACAAGGATAGTTAATAATAAGTTACCTGAGGTAACCTACAAGGTTAGTTAATAATAAGTTACTGAGGTAAACCTACAAGGATAGTTAATAATAAGTTACTGAGGTAAACTACAAGGATAGTTAATAATAAGTACCTGAGGTAAACCTACAGGTTAGTTAATAATAAGTTACCTGAGGTAAACCTACAAGGATAGTTAATAATAAGTTACCTGGTAAACCTACAAGAATAGTTAATAATAAGTTACTGAGGTAAACCTACAGGTTAGTTAATAATAAGTTACCTGAGGTAAACCTACAAGGATAGTTAATAATAAGTTACCTGAGGTAAACCTACAAGGATAGTTAATAATAAGTTACCTGTGGTAAACCTACAAGAATAGTTAATAATAAGTTACCTGAGGTAAACCTACCAGGTTAGTTAATAATAAGTTACCTGAGGTAAACCTACAAGGATAGTTAATAATAAGTTACCTGAGGTAAACCTACAAGGATAGTTAATAATAAGTTACCTGTGGTAAACCTACAAGAATAGTTAATAATAATACTGAGGTAAACCTACAAGGATAGTTAATAATAAGTTACTGAGGTAAACCTACAAGGTTAGTTAATAATAAGTTACTGAGGTAAACCTACAAGGTTAGTTATAATAAGTTACCTGAGGTAAACCTACAAGGTTAGTTAATAATAAGTTACCTGAGGTAAACCTACAAGGTTAGTTAATAATAAGTTACCTGAGGTAAACCTACAAGTATAGTTAATAATAAGTTTACCTGAGGTAAACCTACCAGGATAGTTAATAATAAGTTACCTGAGGTAAACCTACAAGGTTAGTACTAATAAGTTACCTGAGGTAACCCTACAAGGATAGTTAATAATAAGTTACCTGAGGTAAACCTACAAGGATAGTTAATAATAAGTTACATGAGGTAAACCTACAAGGTTAGTTAATAATAAGTTACCTGAGTAACCTACAAGGATAGTTAATAATAAGTTACCTGAGGTAAACCTACAAGGATAGTTAATAATAAGTTACCTGAGGTAAACCTACAAGGATAGTTAATAATAAGTTACCTGAGGTAACCTACAAGGTTAGTTAATAATAAGTTTACCTGAGGTAAACCTACAAGGATAGTTACTAATAAGTTACCTGAGGTAAACCTACAAGGATAGTTAATAATAAGTTACCTGAGGTAAACCTACAATGTTAACGCGGGCTGGAAGAGAATTACTTCAAACCACAGCAAACAGCTGGGACATATAGTAATATTATATATATAATATTATATCACTGGGCTCATCTGTGCTAACAAACCTAGACATATAGTAATATTATATTAGGATCCCTCAGCCTTGACCCAAGCATATATCACTGGTTGGTATGAACACTAAGAAGCCAACCTTACTGAAGCATATATCACTGGTTGGCCCGTCCCTCTGTGCTGTCACAGATCTACTACTCACAGGGATCCTCTCAGGATCCCTCAGCCTTGACCCATCCTCCTCTACTTTCTTCACTGCCTCAGCAGTGACAACCTGTTCCCAACAGTGGGGTCAGTGGGATTGGATAGGGGCCCCTCTACCTCTCTCTCTCTCTCTCTCTCTGACTGGAGGAGACAGGTGAAATGGTGTGTCTCCTCTGGTCAACAATACTCACCTTGAAAGACTCCACAGCCTGTTGGAGCTCCTTCAGCTCCTTCTCTCTCTCCTGGGATCTCTGCTGGACCTTCTGCTGACTCATCCCCAGCTGCCTCTGTGGAGAATCACACTTCAATGAGCTATCAAGCTTTATTAGTCCAGTAGATCAATAGTATAGTAATGTGACATAGGGCCCATAGAGAGGAAGGTCTAAAAAATGGATGGTCCATTTACTAAATGATATTTATTTGTTGCTATGTGAATGATTATAGTTTTTATGGTAGGACTACATGAATCAACAGGTTGAGACTGAACTTTGGACTCATAAAAGGCCATTCAGAATGATAATAGTCTTTGACATTATAAAATGGTGATACATCTGGAGAATCTGGGTTGACATATCAATATACTTAAGGTTTGTGTTCATATTTGTTCTGCTGAGGATTCATTTCATTTGAATGATCTCATATTCAAACAGCCTTAGTTCCTACTGTATCTTTAATTCTTTGTTTATCAGATAGTCACAAACAAGTTGTTCTGGTTTTACCTGTTTCTCAGTCCTCTCTGCTGCAGCTGACACTGTATCATGGCCTTTATGTTCATCCATTGTACACAGATAACAGATACACTGCTGATCGGTACGACAGTAAACCTCCAGCAGTTTGTCATGATGAGAGCAGATCTTCTCCTGTAGTTGTGCGGTGGCTTTGACCAGCTTGTGCCTCTTCAAAGCAGGAAATTCGTAGTGAGATTGGAGGTGAGTCTCACAGTAAGAGGCCAGACACACCAGACAGGACATAAGGGCTTTCTGCTTTCTGATCCCAGTGCAGAAATCACACGCCACATCTCTAGGTCCAGCATAGCACAGAGCAGGAGGGGGAGCAGCCTGGACTCCTGTCTTCTTCAGTTTCTCCACCAGCTCAGCCAACATGTTATTTTTACTCAGATTAGGCCTCGGACTGAAGGTCTCTCTGCACTGAGGACAGCTATAGACCCCTTTCAGAACATCCTGATCCCAGCAGCCCTCAATACAGCTCCTACAGTAACTGTGTCCACAGGGGATGGTGACTGGTTCCTTCAGTAGATCCAGACAGACAGAACAACAGAACTGGTCCTGGTCCAGCAGAACTCCCTGTTGAGCCATTTGGACGGTTGTTCACTCTCACACAGACAGACGACACAGAGACTCAGATCAGTTTCGTTTCCTCAGAAGAGAGTTTGTGAAGGGGGAGGGATTTCCTGGTTCTGCCAGAGGGGTGGGGTTAGAGGGAGGGAGGAAGGGGTTAGAGGAATGCAGGAAGAGAGAGAGGAACTGCAAGCAACAGCAAGAGTGAGACAAATAGTCTTGTTCCTTGGTTAGAGCCCATAACATGGAATAAATGAAATAATGAATCTTAAAATGTGAGTTATTAGAATATAAATGGTAACAGTTTCTATGAAGTACATATTATAATTATTTTAATGACCTTTATAATGCCTTATAATACACTTATGTGTTCTAATAAGCAATAAGGCCTGAGGAGGTGTAGTATATGTAAGGATTGCGGACCTGGTGGCAGTGAAGTCAGACGCAGGAGAGCAGAGATAGGTAATAGCCGGAGCAGTTTAATACAAAACGAACCTACATGGGTACAAAACCCGATGCGCACCAGTAACAGAGTACAAGCACTTACAAACAAACAATTCCACACAAGGACATGGGGGGAACAGAGGGTTAAATACACAACAATTCATGATGGAAATGGAAACCAGATGTGTAAGAAAACAAGACAAAACAAATGGAAAATGAAAAAGTGGATTGACAATGACTAGAAGACCGGTGACGCCGACCGCCGAACGAGGAGAGGAAACGACTTCGGTGGAAGTGGTGACAGTATATGGCTAATATACAGCACCACGGCTAAGTGCTGTTTTTAGGCACGACGCAAAGCGGGTTGAGAATTATGTAACACTTTCAAAAATACAATCAAATAAAAATGTTATTGGTCACATACACATATTTAGTAGATGTTATTGTGGGTGTAGTGAAATGCTTGTGTTCCTGGTTCCAACAGTGCAGTAGTATCTAACAATACACCCTAATGTAAATGTCACAGGTGTCATAGGGTTTAGACCAAGACGCAGTGGGAAAACGTACACTCATCTTCTTTTATTAAAGGACAAAGAAGGAAAACCAAAACGACAAGGAACAGGCCGGTAAGGTACAAAGCTATACATAGCAACAATCTGCCACAAAACCCCCATGACAAAACAAACTCCTAATTATAGGACCTTCAATCAGAGGCAACGATAACCAGCTGCCTCCAATTGAAGGTCCAACCCCAATTAACTAAACATAGAACTACAATAGACAAGACAGAACATAGAAATACACTAACATAGAACATAGACTAACAAACCCCGGACCACATAAACCAAACACCCCTCTACCTAAATACATAGTTGAAAGGCTAAGTGATTCTCCTCCTGAGAAGAAGTTGACAGCCTTCAAACATAGAATATTTTTGGGTAAAAAAAAAGAATATACAGCTGTCTTTAATAAGATCAAACTGAACTAACTGCTGTCTTGAAATGTTGAAAAAGTGTTTTTAAATAGCTCAGTCTTATCACTCAATATGAGTCAAAATCTGTCACTTCCAAGAGTACTCATTTTGTCAAAAATGAAAAAATGAAAAAATGAACAACTCACAGCTGTGTTAATAGACCCAACTCAAATATCTGCTATCTTGAAATGTCCAAAAAAGGTATTTAAATGGGCCTACCAGACGTCTTCTTGAGAGAAGATAAGGTCAGGGACTCCTGACTGACTTTACTCTCCGTCATGTTGAAATAGGTTCTCCTGTCTTACTTTCTGTCATGTTGAGATTGGTTTCCCTGTCTTACTTTCTGTCATGTTGAGATGGGTAAGTTCTTCTTGAGAGAACTAACCCAAAATTAGTCCAACTAACCCAAAATTAGTCGAAAGGCTAAGGGATTCTCTTCCTGAGAAGAAGCTGACAGCCTTCAAACAGAGCAAAAAAAGTGGTCCCAAACAATATGTCAAAATGAATAAAAAAATGATACAGCTGTCTTTAATAAGATCAAACTGAACTAACTGCTATCTTGAAATGTTGAAAAAGTGTTTTTAAATAGGCATCCTATCATTTGAAAATTAGTTGAAAGGCTAAGTGATTCTCCTCCTGACAAGAAGTTGACAGCCTTCAAACATAGTGCAAAAAAAGTGGGCGTGAACATAGAATATTCTTGGGTAAAAAAAAAGAATATACAGCTGTCTTTAATAAGATCAAACTGAACTAACTGCTATCTTGAAATGTTGAAAAAGTGTTTTTAAATAGCTCAGTCTTATCACTCAATATGAGTCAAAATCTGTCACTTCCAGGAGTGCTCATTTTGTCAAAAATTAAAAAATTAAAAAATGAACAACTCACAGCTGTGTTAATAGACCCAACTCAAATATCTGCTATCTTGAAATGTCCAAAAAATGTATTTAAATGGGCCTACCAGACATCTTCTTGAGAGAAGATAAGGTCAGGGATCTCTCTGGTCACCCACAAAGCCATTTCCTCCTTTGGCCGTCTCTCCTTCCAGTTCTATGCTGCCAATGACTGGAACGAACTACAAAAATCTCTGAAGCTGGAGACTCATATCTCCCTCACTAGCTTTAAGCACCAGCTGTCAGAGCAGCTCACAGATCACTGCACCTGTACGTAGCTCATCTATAATTTAGCCCAACTACCTCTTCCCCTACTGTATTTATTTATTTATTAATTTATTTAGCTCCTTTGCACCCCATTATTTCTATGTCTACTTTGCACTTTCTTCTACTACAAATCTACCATTCCAGTGTTTTATTATATATTATATATTATATATAGACTTTTTTTTCTACTGTATAATTGATTGTATGTTTGTTTACTCCATGTGTAACTCTGTGTTGTTGTATGTTGTCGAACTGCTTTGCTTTATCTTGGCCAGGTCGCAATTGTAAATGAGAACTTGTTCTCAACTGGCCTACCTGGTTAAATAAAGGTGAAATAAATAAAAATGTATATACTGTATTCCAGTCATGGTTCATCCTATATAATACTGCTGTTCCACTCATATGTATACTGTATTCTCCAGTCCTGGTTCATCCTATATCACTACTGCTGTCTACTTCATATGTCTATACTGTATTCTAGTCCTGGTTCATCCTATATAACTACTGCTGTCCACTTCATATGTATATACTGTATTCTAGTCCTGGGTTCATCCATATGTAACTTACTTTGTCCAACTTCATATGTATATACTGTATTCTAGTTTCCTGGTTCATCCTATATAACTACTACTGTCCACTTCTATATGTATATACTGTTATTCTGTCCTGGTTCATCCTATATACCTACTGCTGTCCACTTCGTTAGTATATACTGTATTCCCAGTTACTTGTTCATCCTATATAAATACTTGCCTGTCCACTTTCATATGTATATTGACTGTATTCTAGTCCTGGTTCATTCCTATATAACTACTACTGTCTACTTCATATGTATATACTGTTATTTCTATATAACTACTGCTGTCTACTTCATATGTATATACTGTATTCTAGTCCTGGTTCATTCTATATAACTACTGCTGTCTACTTCATATGTATACTGTATTCTATATAACTACTGCTGTCCACTTCATATGTATATACTGTATTCTGTATAACTACTGCTGTCCACTTCTATATGTATATACTGTATTCTAGTCCTGGTTCATCCTATATAACTACTGCTGTCCACTTCATATGTATATACTGTATTCTAGTCCTGGTTCATCCTATATAACTACTGCTGTCTACTTCATATGTATTCTGTTATTCTATATAACTACTGCTGTCCACTTCATATGTATATACTGTATTCTAGTCTCATGGTTCATCCTATATAACTACTGCTGTCCACTTCATATGTATATACTGTATTCTATTAACTACTGCTGTCTAACTTCATATGTATATACTGTATTCTAGTCCTGGTTCATCCTATATAACTACTGCTGTCCACTTTCATATGTATATACTGTATTCTAGTCATGGTTCATCCTATATAACTACTGCTGTCCACTTCATATGTATATACTGTATTCTAGTACTGGTTCATCCTATATAACTAATGCTGTCACTTCCTATGTATTACTGTATTCTATTAACTACTACTGTTATTCATATGTAATACTGTATTATGTCTAGTCCTGTCTCATCCTATAACTACTGCTGTCCACTTCATATGTATATACTGTATTCTATATAAACTACTGCTGTCCACTTCATATGTATATACTGTATTCTATATAACTACTGCTGTCCACTTCATATGTATATACTGTATTCTAGTCCTGGTTCATCCTATATAACTACTGCTGTCTACTTCATATGTATATACTGTATTTATATAACTACTGCTGTCCCTTCATATGTATATACTGTATTACTATTAACTACTGCTGTCCACCTCATAGTATATACTGATTCTATATAACTACTGCTGTCTACTTCATATGTATATACTGTATTCTATATAACTACTGCTGTCCACTTCAATGTATTATACTGTATTCTAGTCATGGTTCATCCTATATAACTATTGCTGTCACTCATATGTATATACTGTATCTATATAAACTACTGCTGTCCACTTCATATGTATATACTGTATTCTATAACTACTGCTGTCCTCACTTCATATGTATATACTGTATCTAGTCCTGGTTCATCCTATATAACTACTGCTGTCCAGTCATATGTATATACTGTATTCTATATAACTACTGCTGTCTACTTCATATGTATATACTGTATTCTATATAACTACTGCTGTCCACTTCATATGTATATATGTATTCTAGTCCTGGTTCATCCTATATAAACTACTGCTGTCCCTTCATATGATATACTGTATTCTATATAACTACTGCTGTCCACTTCATATGTATATACTGTATTCTATATATAACTACTGCTGTCCACTTCATATGTATATACTGTATTTATATAACTACTGCTGTCTACTTCATATGTATACTTATTCTATATAACTACTGCTGTCCACTTCATATGTATATACTGTATTCTATATAACTACTGCTGTCTACTCATATGTATATACTGTATTCTATATAACTACTGCTGTCCACTTCATATGTATATACTGTATTCTATATAACTACGCTTGTCCACTCATATGTATATACTGTATCTATATAACTACTGCTGTCTACTTCTATGTATATACTGTATTCTATATAAACTACTGCTGTCTACTTCATAGTAATACTGTATTCTAGTCCTGGTTCATCCTAATAACTACTGCTGTCCACTTCATATGTATTACTGTATTCTAGTCCTGGTTCATCCTATATAACTACTGCTGTCCACTTCATATGTATATACTGTATTCTAGTCCTGGTTCATCCTATATAACTACTGCTGTCCACTTCATATGTATATACTGTATTCTATATAACTACTGCTGTCCAACTTCATATGTATACTGTCTAGTATGGTTCATCCTATATAACTACTGCTGTCCACTTCATATGTATATACTGTATTCTAGTATGGTTCATCCTATATAACTACTGCTGTCCACTTCATATGTATATACTGTATTCTAGTCCTGGTTCTCCTATATAAACTACTGCTGTCCATATGTTATACTGTATTCTAGTATGGTTCATCCTATATAACTACTGCTGCCATTCATATGTATATACTGTATTCTATATAACTACTGGTCCACTTCATATGTATATACTGTATTCTGTATAACTACTGCTGCCACTTCATATGTATATACTGTATTTAGTCATGGTTCATCCTATATAACTACTGCTGTCCACTTCATATGTATACTGTATTCTATATAACTACTGCTGTCCACTTCATATGTATATACTGTATTCTAGTCTGGTTCATCCTATATAAACTACTGCTGGCCATTCATATGTATATACTGTATTCTATATAACTATGCTGTCCACTTCATATGTATATACTGTATTCTAGTCTGGTTCATCCTATATAACTACTGCTGTCCACTTCATATATATACTGTATTCTATAACTACTGCTGTCCATTCATATAATACTGTATTCTATATAACTACTACTGTCCACTTCTAGATACTGTATTCAGTCCTGGTTCATCCTATATAACTACTGCTGTCCACTTCATATGTATATACTGTATTCTAGTCCTGGTTCATCCTATATAACTACTGCTGTCCACTTCATATGTATATACTGTATTCTAGTACTGGTTCATCCTATATAACTACTACTGTACATATGCAATTCTTCAGATATACTACAGATGTACTCCAAATTGTCTATGCATCACATCACAGTACACAGTGCATATATATATATATATACATTGCTTGTCCTAATATTTTCATTGACTTTTTAGATTTGCCCTCTGTGAGCTGGGAACACAAGCATTGTTAGATATTACTGCACTGTTGGAGCCAGGAACACAAGCATTGTTAGATATTACTGCACTGTTGGAGCTGGGAACACAAGCATTGTTAGATATTACTGCACTGTTGGAGCCAGGAACACAAGCATTGTTAGATATTACTGCACTGTTGGAGCTGGGAACACAAGCATTGTTAGATATTACTGCACTGTTGGAGCCAGGAACACAAGCATTGTTAGATATTACTGCACTGTTGGAGCCAGGAACACAAGCATTGTTAGATATTACTGCACTGTTGGAGCTGGGAACACAAGCATTTCACTTCACCCACAATAACATCTGATAAATATGTGTATGAAACCAATAAAATAAAATGTGATTGTATTGTTGAAAGTGTTAGATAATTCTCAATCCGTGTTGTGTCTTGTCTAAGAACAGCCCTTAGCCGTGGTACTGTATAATAGCCATATATCACACCTCCTCAGGACTTGATTATAAAGGCATTATAAAGGTGATTAAAATAATGATACATACGTACTTCATAGAAACTGTTAACCTTCATATATTCTAACAACTCACATTTTAAGATTCATTATGTCATTTGTTCCATGTTAAGGGCTCTAACATTGGAACAAAACTATTTGTCTCCCTCTTGATGTTGCATGCAGTTCCTCTCTCTCTTCCTGCATTCCTCTAACCCCTCCCTCCCTCCCTCTAACCCCACCCCTCTGGCAGAACCAGGAAATCCCTCCCCCTCCCACAAACTCTCTTCTGAGGAAACGAAACTGATCTGAGTCTCTGTCTCGTCTGTCTGTGTGAGAGTGAACAACCGTCCCAATGGCTCAACAGGGAGTTCTGCTGGACCAGGACCAGTTCTGTTGTTCTGTCTGTCTGGATCTACTGAAGGAACCAGTCGCCATCCCCTGTGGACACAGTTACTGTAGGAGCTGTATTGAGGGCTGCTGGGATCAGGATGTTCTGAAAGGGGTCTATAGCTGTCCTCAGTGCAGACAGACCTTCAGTCCGAGGCCAACGCTGAGTAAAAATAACATGTTGGCTGAGCTGGTGGAGAAACTGAGGAAGACAGGACTCCAGGCTGCTCCCCCTCCTGCTCTGTGCTATGCTGGACCTAGAGATGTGGCGTGTGATTTCTGCACTGGGACCAGAAAGCAGAAAGCCCTCATGTCCTGTCTGGCATGTCTGGCCTCTTACTGTGAGACTCACCTCAAATCTCACTACGAATTTCCTGCTTTGAAGAAGCACAAGCTGGTCAAAGCCACCGCACAACTACAGGAGAAGATCTGCTCTCATCATGACAAACTGCTGGAGGTTTACTGTCGTACGATCAGCAGTGTATCTGTCTGATTGTACAATGGAAACATAAAGGCCATGATACAGTGTCAGCTGCAGCAGAGAGGACTGAGAAACAGGTAAGACCAGAACAACTTGTTGGTGACTGTCTGATAAACAAAGAATTAAAGATACAGTAGGAACTAAGGCTGTTTGAATATGAGATCATTGAAATGAAATGGATCCTCAGCAGAACAAATATGAACACAAACCTTGAGTATATTGATATGTCAACCCAGATTCTCCAGATGTATCACCATTTTATAATGTCAAACACTATTATCATTCTGAATGGCCTTTTATGAGTCCAAAGTTCAGTCTCAACCTGTTGATACATGTAGTCCTACCATAAAAACTATAATCATTCACATAGCAACAAATAAATATCATTTAGTAAATGGACCATCCATTTTTAGACCTTCCTCTATGGGCCCTATGTCACATTACTATACTATTGATCTACTGGACTAATAAAGCTTGATAGCTCATTGAAGTGTGATTCTCCACAGAGGCAGCTGGGGATGAGTCAGCAGAAGGTCCAGCAGAGATCCCAGGAGAGAGAGAAGGAGCTGAAGGAGCTCCAACAGGCTGTGAAGTCTCTCAAGGTGAGTATTGTTGACCAGAGGAGACACACCATTTCACCTGTCTCCTCCAGTCAGAGAGAGAGAGAGAGAGAGGTAGAGGGGCCCCTATCCAATCCCACTGACCCCACTGTTGGGAACAGGTTGTCAATGCTGAGGCAGTGAAGAAAGTAGAGGAGGATGGGTCAAGGCTGAGAGGATCCCTGTGAGTAGTAGATCTGTGACAGCACAGAGGGATGGGCCAACCAGTGATATGCTTCAGTAAGGTTGGCTTCTTAGTGTTCATAGCAAATGGTTATCAACTGTACCGCAGAAATGGAATGTAAATCACAGAAAAAAAATGTTTGGTGGCAGCTGCAGAGAAGTATTTGGTCATACTAGATTTGACTTCAGAAGAGTTCCAGGGTGTGTTGAGTGGTGGTGTCCCGTCCTCCCAGGCCGTTGGCCTGGTGCAGGAGCAGATAGGGTCAAAGTAGTGGAATGGGGTAGTGGTTTTAATGAGTGTAGGGTTAGTTGGCCTGGTGCAGGAGCAGATAGGGTCAAAGTAGTGGAATGGGGTAGTGGGTTTTAATGAGTGTAGGGTTAGTTGGCCTGGTGCAGGAGCAGATAGGGTCAAAGTAGTGGAATGGGGTAGTGGGTTTTAATGAGTGTAGGGTTAGTTGGCCTGGTGCAGGAGCAGATAGGGTCAAAGTAGTGGAAGGGGTAGTGGGTTTTAATGAGTGTAGGGTTAGTTGGCCTGGTGCAGGAGCAGATAGGGTCAAAGTAGTGGAATGGGGTAGTGGGTTTTAATGAGTGTAGGGTTAGTTGGCCTGGTGCAGGAGCAGATAGGGTCAAAGTAGTGGAATGGGGTAGTGGGTTTAATGAGTGTAGGGTTAGTTGGCCTGGTGCAGGAGCAGATAGGGTCAAAGTAGTGGAATGGGGTAGTGGGTTTTAATGAGTGTAGGGTTAGTTGGCCTGGTGCAGGAGCAGATAGGGTCAAAGTAGTGGAATGGGGTAGTGGGTTTTAATGAGTGTAGGGTTAGTTGGCCTGGTGCAGGAGCAGATAGGGTCAAAGTAGTGGAATGGGGGTAGTGGGTTTTAATGAGTGTAGGGTTAGTTGGCTGGTGCAGGAGCAGATAGGGTCAAAGTAGTGGAATGGGGTAGTGGGTTTTAATGAGTGTAGGGTTAGTTGGCCTGGTGCAGGAGCAGATAGGGTCAAAGTAGTGGAATGGGGTAGTGGGTTTTAATGAGTGTAGGGTTAGTTGGCCTGGTGCAGGAGCAGATAGGGTCAAAGTAGTGGAATGGGGTAGTGGGTTTTAATGAGTGTAGGGTTAGTTGGCCTGGTGCAGGAGCAGATAGGGTCAAAGTAGTGGAATGGGGTAGTGGGTTTTAATGAGTGTAGGGTTAGTTGGCCTGGTGCAGGAGCAGATAGGGTCAAAGTAGTGGAATGGGGTAGTGGGTTTTAATGAGTGTAGGGTTAGTTGGCCTGGTGCAGGAGCAGATAGGGTCAAAGTAGTGGAATGGGGTAGTGGGTTTTAATGAGTGTAGGGTTAGTTGGCCTGGTGCAGGAGCAGATAGGGTCAAAGTAGTGGAATGGGGTAGTGGGTTTTAATGAGTGTAGGGTTAGTTGGCCTGGTGCAGGAGCAG
Organism: Salmo trutta; assembly: GCF_901001165.1. NCBI lineage: Eukaryota > Metazoa > Chordata > Actinopteri > Salmoniformes > Salmonidae > Salmo > Salmo trutta. The sequence continues at coordinate 10,211,187 of NW_021822911.1, read as the reverse complement.
ATAGGGTCAAAGTAGTGGAATGGGGTAGTGGGTTTTAATGAGTGTAGGGTTAGTTGGCCTGGTGCAGGAGCAGATAGGGTCAAAGTAGTGGAATTAGTATTATCATAATTTCCCCTTTTCCCATTTTGTATCCCATAATATCATGGATTTATATTATAGTCCAGTTGAGGCAGGTGAGATGCCTTTGGATATACGACGTAATAAATTGTCATTATCTTATTGGGTTGAAAGGCTGTGAGGTTGAGCATCCCACTGCTACTGTTCTAGATGACTGTTGGGAATATACTAGTAGACAAGGCAGTGGTTTTGGTTGGACAGTTGGAAAGCTTGCTGATGAGAGTGGTTTCAGGGAGTTGGAGGTTGGCCCTTTCTGTGGTGATAGGGGATGTTCCTCCATGGTTACTCCCAGATCCTGTTGTTGATCTAACCTTGGTAGACAAAAGGAAAAGATTGGGTCAGAAGTCAGTGATGAAGGGAAACTGGTTGACAATTACATTGGTAGAAGTTGTTATGCTTTTTTACCTCTTTTCACAGATGGATCCAAGGGCCCAGATAGTGGGCACACAGGAGCAGGTGTTTACCTTCCTGAATGTGATGTGCAGATATGTAGAAGACTAACAGATGAACTGTCAGTATACTCAGTTGAACTGCTGGTGATAATAGTTGTCCTCCAGTGGGTGGAGGACGTACAACCTGTTGGAATTATAGTATCCTCAGATTCTCTGTCTGTATTGAATAGTTTATCATCTGGTAAATCTATTAGGAGTGACCTACTATTGGAGGTATTAATGTTATTATGGAGAATTGAGAGAATGAATCTAGTAGTGAGATTCTGCTGGGTCCCAGCACATTCAGGTGTGGAATGGAATGAAATTGTAGACTAGTTAGTAAAAAACTTTAAAACAAGATATAATATAATTAATGTTCCACTGGGTAGAGGTGAGGACAAATGTGAGATCAGAGCATTTTGATAGATGTGTGGCAGAAGAGATGGGACTCTGAGCACAAGGGACGGCATTTATATGCCCTCCAAAGAAAGGTCGGTGGACCAAGGTTCAAAGGTCAGATTAGGAAGGAAGAGGTGGTGTTTCCTCGATTGTGTTTAGGACATTGTACATTGAACTGGTCCTTCCATCTGGTTGGCAGCATGTGAATGGTTTGTGTCTGGAGGGTATTGTCAATGAAACGGTGGAGCATGTGTGTTGTTATATTGTTGTAGGATGTTGAAGAGAGGGAAAGATTGAAGTGTAGGGTCATTGAGGTTGGATGGGGGTTGGATGGGGGTTTGGAAGGGATTTGGGGGATGGGGGAGGGTCTATTAGAAGTTACTAGGGATTTTTTATTTTCTCAGAAGTACTGAGTTAGGTAGGAGGATTTAGAAATGGTGTAAACCGTGATTGAACACACTCCAGCACAGTAGGGCGCCATGCTCCTTTAACGTTGGTTTGAGGACCTCCATTATACCATAGAAGAAGAAGAAGTTGGTAACGTGAGGTTTTGTGGTCGTGAAGAGCAGCTATTCTTTTGCCTATTTTCCAAATGTATTTTCTCATGGTGGGAGGGTTTGTTTATGGTTTCCGCTGTTTATCGGTTAGAGTTGGAGGGAGTAGGGTAGTTTGATGTCCTCAACCGAGTGGAGAAGAAACGCTGTCTCTTCAGGTGCGTTGTGGAGAATGGTGTGGAGGAATTATTGATCCTGGTCGGTGAACAGGTGGGAACATATACACTCTGTATCCAGAATGGTGTGGAGGAATTATTGATCCTGGTCGGTGAACAGGTGGGAACATATACACTCTGTATCCAGAATGGTGTGGGAATTATTGATCCTGGTCGGTGAACAGGTGGGAGAGGAACATATACACTCTGTATCCAGAATGGTGTGGAGGAATTATTGATCCTGTCGGTGAACAGGTGGGAGAGGAACATACACTCATATCCAGAATGAACAAGGCGGTGGTTGTGGTAATGTAAACGGTGAGTCTTGTTACCGGCTAGTTACAGTATGATTTATGTGAGGGGTGGGTTGGTGCTGATTTCGCAAGAGTAGTGGTGTCTAATCTGCTACGTGTTTTACCACCGAACAGATCCGTAAAGAGTGGTTCGTTTTGCTAAATGTGGAAGGTTTTTCTGAACGAAATTCAAGGTTAAACAGGGGAGGGGTGGTACACAGGGTTTGTTAGCACAGAGGAGCCCAGTGATATAATATTATAATATATATATTAATATATGTCCCAGCTGTTGCTGTGGTTTTGAAGTAATTCTCTTCCAGCCCGCGTTAACCTTGTAGGTTTACCTCAGGTAATTATTATAACTCTTGTAGGTTACCTCAGGTACTTATTATAACTATCCTTGTAGGTTTACTCAGGTAACTTATTATTAACTATCCTTGTAGGTTTACCTCAGGTAACTTATATTAACTACTGTAGGTTTACCCAGGTAACTTTATAAATCCTTGTAGGTTTACCTCAGGTAACTATTATTAACTACCTTGTAGTTTACCTCAGGTAACATTTAAATAACCTTGTAGGTTACCTCAGGTAACTTATTATAACTACCTTGTAGGTTTACCTCAGGTAACTTATTATTAACTATCCTTGTAGGTTTACTCAGGTAACTATTATTAACTAACCTTGTAGGTTTACCTCAGGTAACTTATTATTAACTAACCTTGTAGGTTTACCTCAGGAAACTTATATTAAACTAACCTTGTAGGTTTACCTCAGGGAACTATTATTAACTATACCTTGTAGGTTACCTCAGGTAACTTATTATTAACTACCTTGTAGGTTTACCTCAGGTAACTTATTATTATAACCTTGTAGGTTTACCTCAGGTAACTTATTATTAACTATCCTGTAGGTTTACCTCAGGTAACTTATTATAACTACCTTGTGGTTTACCTCAGGACTTATTATTAACTATCCTGTAGGTTACCTCAGGTAACTTATTATTAACTATCCTTGTAGGTTTACCTCAGGTAACTTATTATTAACTACTTGAGGTTTACCTCAGGTAACTTATTATTAA
>NW_021822911.1:10204455-10204940 GCF_901001165.1 Salmo trutta | reverse complement strand
GGCTGAGTGAATGTGGTCTGGACTCTGTGGAGGGAGGGTCATTGTGTCAGAGACACTGTAGAAGGACAGAGTAACCTGCTTGTGATCCAGGTACACTCCTACTCTGGAGGACTGAGGGCCTGATTACTGTAGTCCTCAACATTATTGTGTCTGAAACAATAACCACATCTATAGCACTGTAAACTCCAGGACTTGTTATTGTATCCAAAATCTATTACTCTCTCATGTTCTGCTGATGTCTTTATATGTCACTCCATATATCAGCCCCCCACTCCACTCTACCTCCAGTAACAGCGCCAGTCAGACCCTCTCTACACAGAACCTGGTACCAGGTGATGAATCTGTCTGGATGACCAGGATATGTTGGACTGGTCTGTCCAGGTCACCTTTCTGTTCCCTTCAGACAGAGAGAGGATGTGTGTGCTGTGTTTGGGTCCAGTGTGAGCTGCCAGGAATCTGGGAGAAGAGCAGAGACCAATGAGGGA